>NC_036839.1:6137605-6183515 GCF_002910315.2 Salvelinus sp. IW2-2015 | reverse complement strand
ATATGAATAACAATCTCTCTCTCACTGTCAACTTGCTGTGATCAAACTATATAGGGATTCAGCAACATACACAACGTCATAAAAGATTCAAGATTCAACAACTGAGACTACACTGAACAGTACCCACAGACTGTGACTCACAACATTGAATAATGTGTCCCTTGAACAAAAATGGGGGGGGTCAATATGCAAGTACAGCAGTATCCTGGTATGGCTACCAGCTGCATTTAAGTACTGTGCAGTGAATCTCCTCTCATGTATGCACAGATTTGCAGTTCTTGCTCGTGAGATGATTACCGTCATCTTCCACCAAGGTCCTGCAAGTTCTTCTGAATTTCTGGGGGGAATGGCCCTACTCACCTCTGATCCACTCAATGGCATTGAGATCCGGGCTCTTCACTGGCCATGGCAGAACCTGATATTCCTGTTTGCAGGAAATCAGCGCAGCAGAATGAGAAGTAATGGGTGGAATGTCATGCTGGAGGGGGGGTCTGGGGGGGGGGGTGGGGTTGGGGGTGGGGGTTGGGATGTTTTTGGGGGGGGTGAGAGGTCGGGGTCAGTAGGAATGAGCCTGCAGGAAGGGTACCAATGAGGGCAGGAGGATGTCTTCCCCTGTAACGCACAGGTTGAGATTGCCCTCCAATGACAAGCTCAGTCGATGATGCTGCGTGACACACGCGCCCAGACATGAACGGACCTTCCACCTCCAAAATGGATCCTCTCCAAGAATACAGGCTCAGTGTAACGCTCATTCTTCGACGATAAAACGCGAATCCGACCATTCACCCTGTTAGACAAAACCGCGACTCATCAGTGAAGTAGCACTTCTTGCAGTCCTGTTGGTCCAGCGACGGTGGGTGTAACTCGGGCAGTTGTTGGTTGCAATCGCTGTACCTGTCCCGCAATGTTGTCATGTTTGGGTACCGATCCTGTGCAGGTGATGTTAACATGGTCTGCAACTGCGAGGACATCAGTAGGTCCGTCCTGTTCCTGTAGCTCTGTCTTAGGGCTCTCAAGTACGGTACATTGCAATTTACCGCCTGGCACCTGCAGTCTCATTGCCTTTTGCAGCATGCCTAGGCACGTTCACGCAGATGAGCAGGGACCTGGGCATTTTCTTGTTTGTGTTTTTCAGAGTCAGTAGAAGGCCTTCTTTTGTGTCCTAAGTTTTTCATATGTTGACCCTAATTGGCCTACGCTGTAAGCTGTTAGTGTCTTAACGACCGTACCACAGGTGCATGTTCATGAATTATTTATGGTTCATTGAACAAGCATGGGAAACAGTGTTTAAACCTTTACAATGAAGATCTGTGAAAGATCTCTCTCTATATATTATCTTTAACTCTGCATTGTTGAAAAATCTGTTATTTACGAAGCATGAGACAATTGATTTGATTTAATTGACTAAAGCCATGGATCTTTGTCTTGGTAATCACAAGATGAATTGTTTTTRTAAGAGCATATACCGATGGCATTAGAAAGACATGACCCATGGCCTTAGAACTGTTTCTGCATGAGCAAAAGCACAAGCATGAGCCTCTGCATGAGCAAAAACTTCTACAGGAGCAACCATTACCATCTTACATGCTACATCTAATATGTCTCGGATATAGAGCATGCTTGATGTCTTATATTGAACTGAAAACAGCTCATACTTTGACAATTATTTTCTCTTCTAAATCACAAGGTACCGAATTTGAACCTATTTCATTCACAGTTGCTACCTCTTTCCTTTCTTTGTTTATCTGCTTTCTTCATCTACCTCTTTTGCTCACTCTTGTTCTATCTCTGGATCTCTGTCTGTTTCTATATGTACGTACGGAATCAGCTTGAGGCTCGAGCTAAGCCAATGTCACCAATGGGTAGAGTGACTCACTCAACACTGTCGGCCAACGTTTGGAAGGGACAGGTGACACACCGAGCTCTCCCAGTGAAAGTCCTTTCAGAACACATCAAACTGACCCTGAAGCTCTGAACGGGAAAAAACGTGTACACACATCACATATCACACGATTCAGGAATCATGATCAAATAAACAGGAAATTGTTTATTCGGTCGGGAACTGTCCAATGTCATGTGGACAGAGTAAATGTGATATTGTTATTGGAATCTAAATTGAACATGATCAAAAATMTACTGTAATCCATACTGAAATCCAATGGCAGATGAACACATGTGATCCACAATTTACATCATCACATCAGAAACAATGCAAATTCCCTCAATGAATAATCCTTATTTACAAAGTGCCCAGAACACAAGTTAGAATTCTGCCTAAAAGCATGAAGTCATTGCCTAAATCATTTCTATATTGTAAGGTGGTCTAGTACACCCACAGCATACTGGATAACGGTGTGTGCTGAACCAATAAATCAAGTGAGAGCATTCTCCACATTACATGCTCCTGTGAGCCATTACTAATTCATTCCAATGCTAGGGGCATCATAATGTCTTATCACAGAAACTCAAGATGCCCAGGAGGCCAGCAGTAGATTGAACTGCTTGAGAGCCTGAAATCTCGCTGCAGGTCACACTCTCTTCTTTTCATTTGACAGACAAATGTTATACGCAAATGTTATCTGCATAACTATGAGTTTGTATGTAGTACGGTCCGTTGATCTGGGCTCTCTTTTTGTATTGCATTTCTATATTTTGAGTAAAGTARGTTTATTTACTCATATCTGCTGTCCTGTGCCTGACTCCTCTACACCAGCTACACACAGACCYCATTACATTAGCAACAACAACGAGACAGCCTACAGGGAGGAGATAGGCACTCTGACGGCGTGGTGCCAGGTAAAAAAAACTWTTCCTCAARGTTAGCAAAACAAAGGAGCTGATTGTGGAGTTCAGGAGGAACCAGGCTGGACATGCCCCCATCCCCTTCCCCATCCCTGGTCAATAACTTCACATTCCTTGGCGTACACATCTCAAAGAAGCTGAAATGGTCTAACCACACTGACACAGTGGTGAAGAATGCACGACAGRGACTCTTCAACCTCAGGATGCTGAAGAAATTTGCCCTGTCCCCGTGGGCCTTCACTGTGTTCTACAGGAGCACCATCGAGAGCATACTGTCGGGCTGAATCACAGCCTGGTACGGCAACTCCACTGCCGCAGKCCGCAAGGCGCTTCAGAGGGTTCTACGTGCTGCCAAATGCACCATTGGGTGCACGCTGCCTGCTCTACAGGACACCTACAACACCAGGTGTCGCAGGAAGGCCAAGAGCATCATCTGGGACTCATAGCCATGCCCTGTTGTCCCCGCTTCAATCACTCAGACGTGGGCAGTACAGGAGCATCKTGGCAAAAACTGGAAGACRGACCAATAGTTTCTACCCTRAGACCAACAGGCTGCTAAATAGCTACATGCTCCCCCCCTCCCCTCTGCTACTCCCCCTATGGACATTTTCATGATTTTATTTCACTTAGTCCTGCATGTTGGAGCTTGGCGCCTAAGATTTTCACTGTACCCTGCAATCACACCTGCAACCCTGTACATGTGACTATTAAACACTCCAAATCTGAATCTGAATCAGGACTACCATCTGTCCCAACCTCCTAAAAATAATTTTTTTAGGGTTTCATCAGAAACTGAAAAAAGTAAAACCAAGGGTTCCTTGGGAAATGATCGAACACCTGGCAGCCGGTTTTGATTCAGTTGGAACTCCAGGAGTCTTTTTCTTCTGAAAACACAAACTCTAACACGAAAGGGCACTGATATCCTAACAATCCTAACTATAACACACGCCACATGATACATAGCCGTGGGAAGTAGGGGTGCTGGGGGTGCGGCATATGGCAGCACCCCCTGCTGTTTTTCCARTGCATTATTGATTTAATTTATAATGGGATTGGGAGATTAAATAAAAAAAATAAAAAAAATATTATTCAAATTGTAGACTACAACCAATCATTGACAATGCATTACCGCAAGGTTGAAAGTTTCCTGTTCATTCTTTCCTGTAGGCTAGCAGTTAGCATTTACAAGATCAAAATCAAAATGTCTCAGAAAATGATTTCGGATTTCTTCAATCGTGGTACTAGCCAACCKAAAAAAACTGCCATCATAGCAGCTCCAACTGATGAACACCACGGGCCTGCTGCATCTAGCACCTGCAGRAGTCCACCAGTTACTCTGTGCCCAGTCCCTACTGATGTGARTGGCACCGAAACCCTATCCTCCAAGGAGCAAGATGCTGACTCCACTGGCTGCAACAGCTCCACGTTAGCCCAGCCCCAGGCGGAGGAGCATTCTAGGCCTACTGCACCCACAGATAGCATTCTTTCAAACTGGCGCAAAGCAGCCGAGAAGTTTAGGGAACATGAAAAGTCACCTCTACACACAAAGTCCCTTAAAAAATGTGCTGTTCTAGGTAGCACCCCAATCAGTGCCTTGTTTTCAGATTTGGCTAATTTAGATCGATTTGATTTCWCGTCCGCTAGGGAGTGCATTTTAGAGGCGACACAACTCGTTGATAATAAAATGCACTTACAGTCTACCAAAGGAATGGGTTCTCAGGAGAGACAAKTGGATGTCGGACACAATACAGAATGAGCTCATTCAACAACTGGCTCGCCCAGTACAGAGGGAGATTGTGTTGCACATATTAGTGTCTGCTGATGGCGCAACTGACATGAGCACCATGGAACAACTCAATTCAAATTGTATTTCATTCTCAGCAGTCTCCAGTATGTCGGCCCYAACCTGGAGTCACACTGAGTTTTGGGGGTTTTCATCTCGCCTGTCTGCACCGCGGGAAGTAATCTCCACTTCACACACGACATGCTGAAGGATGACAAGGTGTCAAGGGGGAAACAAGAAACAACTTCAGCATATTGTGAAGCACTGTTCGGTCCATGTGAGACAGTGGCCAGGACCCTACAGAGCACCAAGGTGAGTGCACTTGGCGCCCTCAAATGTGCCAATGTGCTGAGGGAARGGGTCAGGGCACTGAGAGATGACKGTGTCGTGGAAGAGATGAAAGCCAAGGTTTGCATTCAAAAACAGCGTAATTAAATGAATGACACACATAGACCACACAAGGTTAAAACACATGCAAGACATACATAATAAAGTACTAATATGACATGGAACATCGATAAAACAAAGCCAATAAAATAAGTACTTCAGCGAGCAGGCCTTTCTAATCGACCTGGCCCGGGTATCCTGGAAGGATATTGACCTCATCCCGTCAGTAGAGGATGCCTGGTTGCTCTTTAAAAGTGCTTTCCTCAACATCTTAAGGCCCATTCAAAATAAATGTAGAACCAGGAACAGATATAGCCCTTGGTTCACCCAGACTTGACTGCCCTTGACCAGCACAAAAACATCCTGTGGCGTTCTGCATTAGCATCGAATAGCCCCCGCGATATGCAACTTTTCAGGGAATGCAGGAACACATAAACTCAGTCAGTAGAAATTAAGGCTGCTTTTTCAAACAAAAATTGCTCCTGTAGCACTAATTCCAAAATGTTTTGGACACTGTAAAAGTCCCAGGTGAGAATAAGAGGCATCTCCCAGCTGCTCACTGCACTGAGGAAAGGAAGACACTGTCACCAACTGATAAATCTACGTAATCGATCATCTCACAAGCATTTTTCTACGGCAGGCCATGCTTTCCACCTGGCTAACCTACCCTGGCCAACATCTCAGAATCCCCTGCAGCAACTTGCTCCCCCCCCCACCCCCCCTTTCTCCTTCACCCAATCAGACAGCTGATGTTCTGAAAGAGCTGCAAAATCTGTATCCTACATATCAGCAGGCTAGACAATCTAGACGCCTCTCTTTCTAAATTGTTGCAACCCCTATTACCAGCCTATTCAACCTCTCTTTTGTATCGTCTGAGATCCCAAAGATTGGAAAGCTGCGGGGTCATCCCTCTTCAAAGGGGGAGACACTAAACCAACTGTTAAGACCCTATCTCATCCTGCCTGGCCTTTCTAAATTCTTCGAGCCAAGATAACTAAACAGATCATGTACCATTTCGACAGATCAGTACTTCTCCTCTATGCAATCTGGTTTGAGCTGGTCATGGGTGCACTTCAGCCACGCTCAAGGCCTAAACGATTCTAGATCACATGCTTTTGATAAAAGACCAGTATGTGCAGCCGTCTTCAACGACCTGGCCAAGGCTTTCGACTCTGTCAATCACCGCATTCTTATCGGCAGACTCAATAGCCTTGGTTCCTCAAATGACTGCCTAGTCTGGTTCACCAACTACTTCTCAGATAGAGTTCAGTGTGTCGAATCGGAGGGCCTATTGTCCGGACCTCTGGCAGTCTCTATGGGGGTGCCACAGGGTTCAATTATCGGGCCGACTCTTTTCTCTGTATATGTCAATGATGTCGCTCTTGCTGCTTGTGATTCTCTGATCCACCTCTACGCAGACGACACCATTCTGCATACATCGGGCCGTTCTTTGGACACTGTGCTAAAAAACCTCCAAATGAGCTTCAATGCCGTACAACACTCCTTCCGTGGCCTCCAACTACTTTTAAATGCTAGTAAAACTAAGTGCATGCTRTTCAARRGATCYCTGCCTGCACCTGCCCGCCCGTCCAGCATCACWACTCTTGACGGCTCTGACTTGGAATARGTGGACAACTACAAATACCTAGGTGTCTGGTTAGACTGTAAACTCTCCTTCCAGACTCKCATTAAGCATCTCCAATCCAAATTTAAATCCAGAATCGTCTTCCTATTTCACAACAAAGCCTCCTTCACTCATGCTGCCAAACATACCCTCGTAAAACTGACTATCCAACCGATCCTTGACTTCGGCGATGTCATTTACAAAATAGCCTCCAACACCCTAATCAGCAAACTGTTTTGTCACCAAAGCCCCATATACTATCCACCACTGCGACCTGTATTGTCTCGTTGGCTGGCCCTCACTACATATTCGTCGCCAAACCCCCAAAAGTCTTTGCTAGGTAAAGCCCCGCATTATCTCAGCTCACTGGTCACCATAGCAACACCCACCTGTAGCACGCGCTCCAGCAGGTATATTTCACTGGTCATTCCCAAAGCCAACACTTCCTTTGGCCGCCTTTCCTTCCAGTTCTCTGCTGCCAATGACTGGAACAAATTGCAAAAATCACTGAAGCTGGAGTCTTATATATCCCTCTCTAACTTTAAGCATCAGCTGTCAGAGCAGCTTACCGATCCCTGTACCTGTACACAGCCAATCTGTAAATAGCACACCCAACTACCTCATCCCCATATTGTTACTTATCCTCTTGCTCTTTTGCACCCCAGTATCTCAACTTGCTCTGCAAATTCTCTGCAAATCTATCACTCCAGTGTTAATGCTAATGTCACGATCGTCGTAACTTGTGAAGAGAGGACCAAGGCGCAGCGTGATATGAATACATCTTCTTTAATGAAGACAAACACTTACAAACGAACAAAACAACAAACGATCGTGAAGCTAATCAAACTACGTGCACACATGCCAACATAGACAATTACCCACAAAAGCCTACTGCCTATGGCTGCCTTAAATATGGCTCCCAATCAGAGACAATGAATGACAGCTGTCTCTGATTGAAAACCATTCAGGCAACCATAGACTTACCTAGACACCTAGACACCTACACTCAACACAAACCCATACACTCTACCAAAACCCCTATACCATACAACCACCCCAGACGAGACAACTATACACAAACATCCCCCTGTCACACCCTGACCTAACCAAAATATTACAGAAAAAAAGATAACTAAGGCCAGGGCGTGACAGTACCCCCCCCCCCCCCCCCCAAAGGTGCGGACTCCGGCCGCAAAACCTGACACAGAAGGGGAGGTCCGGGTGGGCCTTCCTACGGCGGCTCGGGTGCGGGACGTGGCCCCCACTCCACCATAGTTAATACCCGCTTTGGCTCTGGCAAATTCTGGCTGACTGGCGGCTCTGCAGACTGGCTGATTGGCGGTCTGCTGCGCAGCTGCTGGCTGACCTGGCTGCTGCGCGCTCTGGCAGCATCCTGGCTGGCTGGCGGCTCTGGCATTCCTGGCTGACTGGCGGCTCTGGCAGATCCTGGCTGATCTTGGCGGCTTCTGGCAGATCCTGGCTGATTGGCGGCTCTGGCAGATCCTGGCTGATTGGCGGCTCTGGCAATCCCCTGGCTGGCGCTCTGGCAGAACCTGGCTGGCTGGCGGCTCTGGCATTCCTGGCTGGCTGCGGCTCTGGCAGATCCGGCTGGCTGGCGGCACTGGCTGGTCATGTCTGGCGGACGGCTCTGGCTGATCTGTCTGGCGGACGCTCTGGCTGTTCCTGTCTGCGGAACGGCTCTGGCTGCTCCTGTCTGGCGGACGGCTCTGGTGCTCCTGTCTGGCGGACGGCTCTGGCTGCTCCTGTCTGGCGGACGGCTCTGGCTGCTCTGTCTGGCGGACGCTCTGGCTGCTCCTGTCTTTTTGTGCGGACGTCTGGCTGCTCCGTCTCTAGCGCTCGGGACAGACGGGCAGCTCTGACGGCTCGGGACAGACGGGCAGCTCTGACGGCTCGGGACAGACGGGCAGGTCTGACGGCTCGGGACAGACGGGCAGGTCTGACGGCTCGGACAGACGGGCAGCTCTGACGGCTCGGACAGACCGGCACTCTGACGGCTCGGACAGACGGGCAGCTCTGACGGCTCTGGGCAGACGGACAGTGCAGGCGGCACTGGCAGACGGCAGACTCTGGCCGGCTGAGGCGCACAGTAGGCCTGGTGCGTGGTACCGGAACTGGAGGTACCGGGCTAAGGACACGCACCTTAAGGCTAGTGCGGGGAGGAGCAACAGGACGCACAGGACTCTGGAGACGCACAGGAGGCTTGGTGCGTGGTACCGGAACTGGTGGTACCGGGCTGGAGACACGCACCAAAGGGCTAGTGCTGTGAGGAGGAACAGGGCTCTTGAGACACACAGGAGGCTTGGTGCGTGGTGCCGGAACTGGTGGTACCGGGCTGGAGACACGCACCACCAGGGCTAGTGCGTGGAGGAGGAACAGGGCTCTGGAGACGCACAGGAAGCCTGGTGCGTGGTTTGGCACTGGTGGTACTGGGCTGGGCGGGGAGGTGCGCCGGATATACCGGACCGTGCTGGCGTACTGGCTCCCTTGAGCACTGAGCCTGCCCAACCTTACCTGGTTGAATGCTCCCGTAGCCCGACAGTGCGGGGAGGTGAATACCCGCACTGGGCTGTGTTGGCGAACAGGGGACACCATGCGTAAGGCTGGTGCCATGTATGCCGACCCGAGGAGACGCACTGGAGACCAGACGCGTTGAGCCGGCTTCATGGCACCTGCTTCAATGCTCATCTAGCCCGGCGATACGTGGAGCTGGAATGTACCAACCGGGCTATGCACACAAACAGGAGACACCGTGCGCTCTACCGCATAACACGGTGTCTGCCGTCACTCTCGCTCTCCACGGTAAGATCGGGAAGTTGCCGCAGGTCTCCTACCTGACTTCGCCACACTACCCTTTATCCCCCCCCCCCCCAATACATTTTTGGGCTTGATTTACAGGCTTCCTACCGCTTCGTCGTGCTGCCTCCATTCGCCGGTATCCCTCCGCACATTGCTCCATCGAATCCCAGGCGGGCTCCGGCACTCCTTGGGTCGATCGCCCACCTGTCGATCTCCTCCCAGGTTGTATAGCCCAGATCCTTCTCCTGCTTCCGTGCTGCCTCCTCATACGCGCCTCTCTGCTTTCGCTGCCTCCAGCTCAGCTTTGGGGCGGCGATATTCCTCCGGTTGTGGCCCAGGGTCCTCCGCTGTCCAGAATTCTCCCAATTCCTATAATCGTGCGTTCGCTGCTGCTGCCTTGATTCACGCTGCTTGGTCCGAGTTTGGTGGGTAATTCTGTCACGATCGTCGTAACTTTGAAGAGAGACCAAGGCGCAGCGTGATATGAATACATCTTCTTAATGAAGACAAACACTTACAAAGAACAAAAACAGCAAACGATCGTGAAGCTAATCAACTACGTGCACACATGCAACATAGACATAGACAATTACCCACAAAAGCCTACTGCCTATGGCTGCCTTAAACATGGCTCCCAATCAAGGACAATGAATGACAGCTGTCTCTGAGAACCATTCAGGCAACCATAGACTTACCTAGACACCTACACTCACATAAACCCATACACTCTACCAAAACCCCTATACCATACAACCACCCAGACGAGACAACTATACACAAACATCCCCCCTGTCACACCCTGACCTAACCAAAATATTACAGAAAACAAAGATAACTAAGGCCAGGGCGTGACAGTACCCCCCCCCCCCCCCCCCCCAAAGTGCGGACTCCGGCCGCAAAACCTGAACAAAGGGGAGGGTCCGGGTGGGCCTTCACAGGCGCGGCTCGGGTGCGGGACGTGGCCCCACTCCACATAGTTAATACCCTCTTGGTGGCTCTGGCAAATTCTGGCTGACTGCGGCTCTGGCAGATCCTGGCTGATTGGCGGCTCTGGCAGATCCTGGCTGGCTGCGGCTCTGCAGAACCTGGCCTGGCTGGCGGCTCTGGCAGATCCTGGCTGGCTGCGGCTCTGGCATTCCTGCGTGACTGGCGGCTCTGGCAGATCCTGGCTGATTGCGGCGTCTGGCAGATCTGGCTGATTGGCGGCTCTGGGAGATCCTGGCTGATTGGCGGCTCTGGCAGATCCTGGCTGGCGGCTCTGCAGAACCTGGTGGTGCGGCGGCTCTGGCATTCCTGGCTGGCTGGCGGCTCTGGCAGATCCTGGCTGGCTGGCGACTGCTGGCATGTCTGGCGGACGCTCTGCTGATCCGTCTGGCGGACGGCTCTGGCTGCGTTTCCTCTGTCTGGCGGACGGCTCTGCTGCTCCGTCTGGCGGACGGCTCTGGCTGCTCCTGTCTGGGGACGGCTTCTGGCTGCTCCTGTCTGGCGGACGGCTCTGGCTGCTCCTGTCTGGCGGACGGGCTCTGGGCTGCTCCTGTCTGGCGGACGGCTCTGGCTGCTCCTGTCTCCTCTAGCGGCTCGGGACAGACGGGCAGCTCTTGTCGGCTCGGGACAGACGGGCAGCTCTGACGGCTCGGACAGACGGCAGGTCTGACGGCTCGGGACAGACGGGCAGGTCTGACGGCTCGGGACAGACGGGGCAGCTCTGACGGCTCGGGACAGACGGGCAGCTCTGACGGCTCGGGACAGACGGGCAGCTCTGACGGCTCTGGGCAGACGGACAGTGCAGGCGGCACTGGGCAACGGCAGACTCTGGCCGGCTGAGCCGCACAGTAGGCCTGGTGCGTGGTACCGGAACTGGAGGTACCGGGCTAAGGACACGCACCTTAAGGCTAGTGCGGGAGGAGCAACAGACGCACAGGACTCTGGAGACGCACAGGAGGCTTGGTGCGTGGTACCGGAACTGGTGGTACCGGGCTGGAGACCACGCACCAAAGGGCTAGTGCGTGGAGGAGGAACAGGGCTCTTGAGACACACAGGAGGCTTGGTGCGTGGTGCCGGAACTGGTGGTACCGGCTGGAGACACGCACCACAGGGCTAGTGCGTGGAGGAGGAACAGGGCTCTGGAGACGCACAGGAAGCCTGGGGCGTGTGTTGCACTGGGTTACTGGGCTGGGGCGGGGAGGTGGCGCCGGATATACCGGACGTGCTGCGTACTGGCTCCCTTGAGCACTGAAGCCTTGCCCAACCTTACCTGGGTGAATTGCTCCCCGTAGCGACCAGTGCGGGGAGGTGAATAACCCGCACTGGCTGTGTTGGCGAACAGGGACACCATGCGTAAGGCTGGTGCCATGATTCGACCCGAGGAGACGCACTGGAGACCAGACGCGTTGAGCCGGCTTTCATGGCACCTGGCTCAATGCTCAATCTAGCCCGCCGATACGTGGAGCTGGAATGTACCGAACCGGGCTATGCACACATACAGGAGCACCGTGCGCTCTACCGCATAACACGGTGTCTGCCCGTACTCTCGCTCTCCACGGTAAGATCGGAAGTTGCGGCAGTCTCCTACCTGACTTCCCACACTACCCTTTATCCCCCCCCCCCCCAATACATTTTTGGGCTTGATTTACAGGCTTCCTACCGCTTCGTCGTGCTGCCTCCATTCGCCGGTATCCCTCCGCACATTGCTCCATCGAATCCCAGGCGGGCTCCGGCACTCTCCTTGGGTCGATCGCCCACCTGTCGATCTCCTCCCAGTTGTATAGCCCAGATCCTTCTCCTGCTTCCGTGCTGCCTCCTCATACCGCCGCTCTCTGCTTTCGCTGCCTCCAGCTCAGCTTTGGGCGGCGATATTCCCGGTTGTGCCCAGGGTCCTCCGCTGTCCAGAATTTCCTCCCAATTCCTATAATCGTGCGTTTCGCTGCTGCTGCCCTTGATTCACGCTGCTTGGTCCGATTTGGTGGGTATTCTGTCACGATCGTCGTAACTTTGAAGAGAGGACCAAGGCGCAGCGTGATATGAATACATCTTCTTTAATGAACAAACACTTACAAATGAACAAAAACAGCAAACGATCGTGAAGCTAATCAAACTACGGCACACATGCAACATAGACATAGACAATTACCCACAAAAGCTACTGCCTATGGCTGCCTTAAACATGGCTCCCAATCAGAGACAATGAATGACAGCTGTCTCTGAGAACCATTCAGGCAACCATAGACTTACCTAGCACCTACACTCAACATAAACCCATACACTCTAAAAACCCCCTATACGCATACCAACCCCCCAGACGAGACAACTATACACAAACATCCCCCCTGTCACACCCTGACCTAACCAAAATATTACAGAAAACAAAGATAACTAAGGCCAGGGCGTGACAGCTAAATTGTAATTATTTCGCCTCTATGGCCTATTTATTGCCTTACCTCTCTACTCTTCTACATTTGCACACACTGTACATAGATCTTTCTATTTTTATTTTATTTTGTGTTATTGACTGTACGTTTGTTTATGTGTAACTCTGTGTTGTTGTTTATGTCGCACTGCTTTGCTTTATCTTGGCATGGTCGCATTTGTAAATCAGAACTTGTTCTCAACTGGCCTACCTGGTTAAATAAAGGTGAAATAAAWWAAAAATWWAAAAAAGTAACAATGACAGCCTAATATTAATTAAGACTGATTCCATTTATGACCAAGGTGCCGGCATGAGCTACCCAAATCGGCCTCAAGATGCTGAAGTGCTGGAGTATGAGAACTCAGGTGGGGACACAAGTTATTTGAAGCAGTGGATCTGGTGCAATCAGAAGAGGAAAGACGATTCGACTAGAAAGGGGTGGGGATATCAGAAAGTAAAAAGAAAACCACAATTGACGCAGAAAAAGAAACRCAACTAGAGAGCAAGGTCACTTTTTGTGTTTTTATGACTGCTGGCACACCTGGCCCTGCAGCACGAGGTAAGACCAAYCTAGTCGATGTCTGTGCCACCGTGGAAATCTGATTGGCATATTACAAAAATYTCKATCAAAATCTGTCTGTTTAAGCTAGAGATATCAGTTTTTTTTTGCATGGGCTGCGTCTCAATCCACAMCATCCGCCGATGTCGGCCTCTGCACATCTGGAAGGTGGCAGAGCTTCAGCGATGTTTGTCAGACCAGGAGACATCCCAAAAATCGGTCTTCTCATGAACACGACTGTAGCGTCCGCTGCAGACTAATAATTACCCCYKCATCGAAAGGTGAGACTCTCACGAGCACGCACATGTCAATTGTTTTGATCTAGGATGCCCAGAAGACTAGTCTGAAGGTAGTGTAGGGCGGCCCAGCCTCCGAAGTGAATCATATCAACACCATGCAAAGGGATTTATCGTCTTCTCAGGAATTRAGCCTTCTTTGCATTATCTCACCAACCCCTCTTGCCACACGTCGAAGAAGCAGAGGTTCTGTTGTATTTACATCCTGTAGGTCAGCTGTCTGACTGGAAGTTCAAATCACATCAAATTGTTTTGGTCACATACAAGTGTTTAGCAGATGTTATTGTGGGTGTTGCGAAATGCTTGTGTTTTTAGTTCCAACCYTGCAGTAATATCTAACAATTTTACAACATAAACCCAGTACACACAAATCCAAGTAAAGCAATGGAATTAACAATATGTAAATATAAACTAACTSAACATTAATGTTATTGGTCAACAACTCAGATTTTGAATCTAAACATGGTAACATGGTTATAAAAGGGTCTTAYCTTCATTGTTTCTCCCTCTTTCTTTGTTACTGACCTGCTGTGGTGAGATATACTCTCTCTTTCTATCGATCCCCCAAGAGCTATGGGCCATCGCACAAGCCATGGATTATTTGTCTCTCTCTCTGTCTGATCATGCCTAGAAAAAGCCTTTTAATGCGTGTTAATGCTTTGTAACGTAAGCGGTATGCCTTGTATGTGAATCCATACATTTTACAATTATATTAAATCTATTTGTATTTAGAATTCCATTGTCGGACCTTTCTTGATTTCCTATTACTGTAACTCAACTATATTCTCTTGCATATTGCTAAATAATCTTAATGGAGTCAGGTAAACATTTTAATAGGCTAATTCCATAGTCTTATTACGAGTTGCATGTGAGGTATATATGACATGCATATGTATCAAATATTACACTACTACAGTAGCCCAGTACCAGTTTTTAAATTATGGAAGTATACACTGAATATACAAAACATTAAGAACATCTACTCTTTCCATGACATAGACTGACCAGGTGAATCCAGGTGAAAGCTATGATACCTTATTGATGTCACTTGTTAAATCCACTTCAATCAGTGTAGATGAAGGGGAGGAGACAAGTTAAAGAAGGAATTTTAAGCCTTGAGATAATTGAGACAAGGACTGTGTCAAGAACAAAAAGCTGCTGGTTATTTCACGCTCAACAGTTTCCCGTGTGTATCAAGAATGGTCCACCACCCAAAGGACATCCAGCCAACTTGACACAACTGTGGGAGGCATTGGAGTCAACATGGACCAGCATCCCTTTAGAATCCTTAGACACCTTCTATAGTCCATGCCCCGACGAATTGACTGAACTGACCACATAGTTTTTTTGGAGAAACATTTTGCACAAACACAGTCTTTACAATGTTATGTCCTCAATGTGAACAGTTTCTTTTGGATGCAATGTTCAGACACAGACATTCACAGAAGTAGCAACAGCACGACAAAATTCTCAAATTGTAAAATGTAGGTGACAATTGGCCTTGCACTAAGTGACGCTAACTGAGAAAAGGGTGTGTTAACATGGTCATATTAAGCCAACTCTTGGCTGGTAGAAACCATAGTATGAATTAGTAACAATAGTAACAATTACTACTTCGTCAACCAAGGAATGAATAAGAATATGTACATAAAATTATATGAATGAGCGATGGCCGAACGGCATAAGCAAGATTCAGTAGATGGTATAGAGTATAGTATATACATATGAGATGAGTAACGTAGGGTATGTAAACATTATATAAAGTGGCATTGTTTAAAGTGGCTAGTGATACATTTATTACATAAATTTTTTCATTATTAAAGTGGCTAGAGATGAGTCAGTATGTTGGCAGCAGCCACTCAATGTTAGTGATGGCTGTTTAACAGTCTGATGGCCTTGAGATTGAAAAACAGCTTCTGTCTCTTGGTCCCCGCTTTGATGCACCTGTACTGACCTCGCCTTCTGGATGATAGCGGGGTGAACAAGCAGTGGCTCGGGTGGTTGTTGTCCTTGATGATCTTTTTGGCCTTCCTGTGACATCGGGTAGTGTAGGTGTCCTGGAGGGCAGGTAGTTCGCCCCCGGTGATGCATTGTGCAGACCTCACTGCCCTCTGGAGAGCCTTCCGGTTGTGTGCGGAGCAGTTGCCTTACCAGGCGGTGATACAGCCTGACAGGATGCTCTCGATTGTGCATCTGTAAAAGTTTGTGAGTGTTTTTGGTGACAAGCCAAATTTCTTCAGCCTCCTGAGGTTGAAGAGGCACTGCTGCGCCTTCTTCACCACGCTGTCTGTGTGGGTGGACCATTTCAGTTTGTCCGTGATGTGTACACCGAGGAACTTAAAACTGTCCACCTTCTCCACTACTGTCCCGTCACCGTGGATAGGGGGCTGCTCCCTCTGCTGTTTCCTGAAGTCCACGATCATCTCCTTTGTTTTGTTGACATTGAGTGTGAGGTTATTTTCCTGACACCACACTCCGAGGGCCCTCACCTCCTCCCTGTAGGCCGTCTCGTCGTTGTTGGTAATCAAGCCTACCACTGTAGTGTCGTCTGCAAACTTGATGATTGAGTTGGAGGCCTGCATGGCCACGCAGTCATGGGTGAACAGGGAATACAGGAGAGGGCTGAGCACGCTGGCATTGCGCCAGCGGAGAAAAGTTGGGCACGTTCTGTGATGACCAAATGTCAGCATACTTGACCTGAGGAAACACTGGTGGAGTGCTGGGGCCGTTGCCCTCTCATCGAAGAGAGAAGTTTGTCCGGCTCATCTAGCTAATCCTCGCTTTACATTAGCATAGCAAGCCTCAAATATAAGTATTCAACCACAGTGAAATGGGCTGCTTCTGTGAATTAAAAAAGAGGCGGAACTCACCTCATTTCAAACTGTCGTTAGACAATCATGTAAAAATTGACAAGTTGAAACAACCTATAGATAATTAGCAGGCATCATGCCTTGGTTTAAGAGCAGTGCGGGTTCACTGTCCTGTTGGATAACTATCACATTTTGGACCAGTGAGCGAATTCTGATATCACACGCAACTCCCACGTTCAAAAGTGAAATTCAAAATCAAATAGCTAAATTATCCTTGGTATGACCAACAATATGTTAGCTTAGTAGAAATGCAGCCGTGGCTCTTGGACTACAGGGGGTTAATAAGCTGCCGCCGCGAAGTGAATTTTCTTTATTCAATGCTTTTCGGAGATGTATGAATTGTTTTTTGCTGCGTTACAATATGTCATATTATTGCAATGTTAATGTGTTGGCTACTCTTGTGCGCCATGGGCAATAGCTTGTGGATTGTGTGGTGCTACTGAAATGAATCAACTGTGCCTTTTCTGTTCTTGAACGCAGTTGTTGTGTTGTGGTTTGTTGAGCAATTGGGAGGAGTGCTTCGGTGCTTCCAGTGATAAGTGAGTCAGTCCA
The DNA here is from genome assembly GCF_002910315.2 of Salvelinus sp. IW2-2015. NCBI lineage: Eukaryota > Metazoa > Chordata > Actinopteri > Salmoniformes > Salmonidae > Salvelinus > Salvelinus sp. IW2-2015. The sequence continues at coordinate 6,166,419 of NC_036839.1, read as the reverse complement.
CTTTTCTGCATTTAGTTGGATGGCAACGGCATGATTCTGCATGGAGAGCTCTCGGCTCTGTTTTGTAAGCAGTGAGCTCATGATTTATGCTCTCATCTATTCAGTTGTGGGGGTTTGGAGTCGTACACATGCTCTTCTGTATGATAGACAGTTTAGTTTAAGTTGATTCGGATCTCTCTCTCTCCCTCCTCTCTGTACCTCTCCCCCTCTCTGTCCCTCTCCCCCTCTCTCTCCCTCTTCTCTTCTCTCCCCCTTGTGGTAGATATCAAGTGATCTGGAGCAGTGCTCGCAGTAGTCTCCCAGTTCTATTTTGTATTAGTTTACAATTCTAAACTTGGTGAAAAGGAAATAAGAACAATACCAAATATGGGGCATGGCATTCTCTCGCCCTCGGCTCGCGGGCCTTCTCCGGCCCATGTCAAACACGTAGCCCACTAGCAAGCAACAGGGCTCGGCCCTGCCGGTACTGGATCAAGTGCTGGATCAGTGCTTTTTTCCGTGATGGCTCGCATAGCTGTCCATGGTCCTAAAACTGTTTTATTTTTGTGCTCAGTTTTATTAGGTACAATCTTTTGTTTACTCATTTAGTTACAACACCCCTCTAGTTTTTGCCTTCTCTCTCTCACACACACCTGTTGTAATTAAGCAGTACAAAGAAATGTGCTCACTGTTCGCAAAAAGGCTTTTTTTTGCAAACAGCCACGTGTTACATTAATTGAGGCTGCAGTGATACTGTTACTGAATCGTGTCCTATGCTTAGGCTACTCATCACATTAGGAGTTATTTTTTATTGTTAGTCTGCGTAGACGCATGGAATGCTTTATTATAAAGCACCCCTACTCAAAACAACTTCCCATGGCTATGTCTAATCCCACTTGAATCTTGTACTATGGTAACAAATATTGTACTCTGTCAGATCTGTACCAATACAACTCCATGCAGCCACTGATCTCTGGCAGGAAGAAGTCCAGTCAGTTGCACTCTTGGCAAGTTGGTACATTTGACCTTTATAGAAAAGGCCAGGGATGTGGAACGACGTCTTACTGCACTTGTAAGCATACAGTAGACTTAATGAACTGGCAGGGGATTCATACATTTCATAAATGTTCTATGCTATGTTCAAACCATGACCATTTGAAGTGAGGACATTTTTTGGTTGAGAATAACTAGAAAGAGACTTGATTAATATCATTATTTTTATCTGTCATTTTCTCTCTCTATTGTAATATTTTTTTTCTTCAGATGAAATAGCAACAGGCTAATCTCCCAAGGTTCTTACTCCCTGGTGGATCTGTGCAGCCTCCTACTACTGTTCATGGCTTTGCAAAGAGATGAACGACCCACCATACTGTAGATGTCAAAACACTGTGCAACACTACACAGGGAGTAGATGTGCTGAATCCCCCGCGAGACGAATATATGAATAGTGTCTGTCTACGTTGAACATTACGGTATTAACAAAGTAGCTCCTATAATTCTTTAGGTCAGCAATACTCTTAGATGACAGAATGCAATTTGGATGCAATTTCTGTTCCAGATGAAAGTTGCATGTGACATGATCTCAAGCAACTTTGCTGATACACGAAGCATTTCAAATGCATTTCAAATTGCATGCAACATGCAATCCTGTAATACATCACATCATGGTTTCATAAATGATTTGTGTATCAAACGTTTGGTAATTTAGAACAGCATCAATTAAGCCAAAATGCTGCCTATTTGCCAACCATGTTTTACCAAACTAGCTAGCTAGTGCAGTTCATGTTGGAGCATTTCTGTTGAAACTGGACAGAGAAAGATCTGGGTTCACTTTTAAAATGACATTTATTGAATGCCAGATCATTTACATAAACCCCGACTGGCCATGGTGTCCAGAATTGTTCATACATTTCCCATTTGGCATGTCTGTTTTGTCATGGTTTGCAGCAGCATTGACACCTGTGTTGACATGACAACTGGGTCGGAGTTCCACACGCTCACTGATTGGACATTGCTGTACAGTCAGTTGTGTGAAATAGGATTGATTTATATCTCAATTTTGGGGGGGGNGGGGGGGGGGGGGGGGGGGGGGTGACACACTGAGTAACCCAGATGCAACTATGTTGCAAGCAACGCAAATTGCATCCAGATTGCTTCGTGTGTCATAGGCTTCAGCTGTTCAAGGCAGTAGAGGTTGGGTATCATCTGTTTTGGACATGCCTGTAGCTCACTTGAAATCAACAGCATGCTCCTTTTGAATATCTAATAGGACAAATAACGAGATAATTGGCTGTCATAACACTGTAATAATCAATCATTCAGAAATATAATTTCATGACATAAGTATTCTGTATTTATTATAACTTACTTAATTAGATATTACTCATTAAACCTATTCTTAAGATTCATAGTGAATTTGAAGTAGACAAGTACGGTTCTATGGTGGAATGTGCATTGATATGTTATTGCTCTTGAAGAATACCTTCTCTGTATCTCTCTTTAAAGGCACAATCTGAGATTTGAAACAAAACTTGTTTCGGTAAACAGCAAAGGTATGGGGCTAGAGAAATGGAACAGCTCTTAAATTCAAAGACAGCGCTATGGATGAAAGCTTTGACTATCCATGAGCTCAAAATAACAGTTCTACCCATGTTTTGAAGCTATACAGTGTTTGTTTACAATTATATTGTTTACAAACAAGAAAGTAAAACAATACAATTTTTTGAGTTATGCTGTGGTAAGACAGTAGAACTAAGCTCATGAGACTTTTGTAAGTCATAGTCTTCAATAACCAGTGGCTATATATCATTACTTTAAAGTCAAAATGACTAGTCAAAAAATGTATTTACCAATTCTAGACTACACGTTCAAGGTCATCAACTTGTAATGTTATTATAAACCCATGAATCTGCTCAAATGCGATTATAGCATGCTTATAACTGGTCAATATTTGTCTTTATCCAGTCTATGCCAAGCCAGCCTACCTGAGAGATAGGGTTGGTGGATGTTTTGACCCGCTGCTGGAACAGAACGCTCAGTATGCGGTTCTGCTGCTCCAAGTCAAACACGCGTGTCCTCAGCTTCACACACTCCTCCTTCAGGTCCTGGAGATTCACCCACATAAACACAATAATGGTTGGTTACACTTTGCACAGTATAAACCAGCTTTATAATTATACAGTTGAAGTCGTAAGATTACATACACTTAGGTTGGACCACTCCACACATTTCTTGTTAAAAAAAAATATAGTTTTGGAAAGTCGGTTAGGACATCTACTTTGTGCATGACACAAGTAATTTATCCAACAATTGTTTACACACAAATTATTTCACTTATAATTCACTGTACCACAACTCCAGTGGGTCAGAAGTTTACATACACTAAGTTGACTGAACCTTTAAACAGCTTGGAAAATTCCCAAAAATTATGTCATGGCTTTAGAAGCTTCTGATAGGCTAATTGACATCATTTGAGTCAATTGGAGGTGTACCTGTGGATGTATTTCAAGGCCTACCTTCAAACTCAGTGACTCTTTGCTTTAAAAAGTAAGATCTTTGTCCCCATGTGCAGTTGCAAACCATAGTCTGGCTTTCTCATGGCGGATTTGGAGCAGTGGCTTCTTCCTTGCTGAGTGTTGTGGGATTGATTTGCACTTTTTGCACCAAAGTACAGTATGTTCATCTCTAGGAGACAGAATGCGTCTCCTTCCTGAGCAGTATGACAGATGCGTGGTCTCATGGTGTTTATACTTTCGTACTTTTGTTTGTACAGATGAACGTGATACCTTCAGGCGTTTGGAAATTGCTCCCAAGGGTTCTTGGCTGATTTCTTTAGATTTTCCCATGATGTCAAGCAAAGAGGCACTGAGTTTGAAGGTAGGCCTTGAAATACATCCACAGGAACACATCCATTTTTTTCACCTTTATTTAAGCAGGTAGCTAAGTTCAATCAAATGTATTTATAAAGTTCTTCTTACATCAGCTGATGTCACAAAGTGCTGTACAGAAAATCAGCCTAAAACCCCAAACAGCAAGCAATGCAGGTGTAGAAGCACGGTGGCTAGGAAAATCTCCCTAGAAAGGCCAGAACCTAGGAAGAAACCTAGAGAGGAACCAGGCTATGAGAGGTGGCAAGTCCTCTTCTGGCTGTGCCGGGTGGAGATTATAACAGAACATGGCCAAGATGTTCAGATGTTCATAGATGGCCAGCAGGGTCAAATAATAACAATCAGTTGAGAACAAGTTGTCATTTACAACTGCGACCTGGCCAAGACAAAGCAAAGCAGTGCGACACAAACAACAACACAGAGTTACACATGGAATAAACAAGTGTACAGTCATTAACACAATGGGAAAAAACGAAAGTCTATATACAGTGTGTGCAAATGGCATGAGGAGGTAAGGCAACAAATAGGCCATAGTAGCGAAGTAAATACAATTTAGCAAATTAACACTGGAGTGATAGATGTGCAGATGATGATGTGCAGGTAGAAATACTGACATGCAAAAGAGCAGAAAACTTTGGAAGTATGCTTGGGATCATGCCTCCTTCCAAAGCTTCTAAAGCCATGACAGAATTTTCTGGAATTTTCCAAGCTGTTTAAAGGCACAGTCAATTTAGTGTATGAAATCTTCTGACCCACTGGGATTGTGATACAATGATTTATAAGTGAAATAATCTGTCTGTAAACAATTGTTGGAAAAATGACTTGTGTCATGCACAAAGTAGATGTCCATACCAACCTGCCAAAACTATAGTTTGTTAACAAGAAATTTGTGGAGTGGTTGAAAAACGAATTTTAATGACTCCATCCTAAGTGTATGTAAACTTCCAACTTCAACTGTAAGGTCCCACTGTTGACAGTTCATGTCAGAGCAAAAACCAAGCCATGAGGTCGAAGGAATTGTCCGTAGAGCTCCAAGACAAGATTGTGTCGAAGCACAGATCTGGGGAAGGTTATCAATTTTTTTTTGCAGCATTGAAGGTCCCCAAGAACACAGTGGCTTCCAACAACATTTATTTAGAAATCAAGGCAAACTTAACCAGCATGGCTACCACAGCATTCTGCAGTGATACGCCATCCCATCTGGTTTGCGCTTTGTGGGACTATCATTTGGTTTTCAACAGGCCAATGACCCAACACACCTCCAGGCTGTGCAAGAGCTATTTGACCAAGAAGGAGAGTGATGGAGTGCTGCATCAGATGACCTGGAATCCACAATCCCCCGACCTCAACCCAATTGGGAAGGTTTAGGATAAGTTGGACGGCAGAGCGAAGGAAAAGCAGCCAGCAAATGCTCAGCATATGTGGGAACTCCTTCAAGACTGTTGGAAAAGCATTCCAGGTGAAGCTTGTTGGGAAAATCCCAAGAGTTTACAAAGTTGTCATCAAGGCAAAGGGTGGCTAATTTGAAGAATCTCAAATATAAAATAGATGAACACTTTTTTGGTTAATACATGATTCCGTATGTGTTATTTCATAGTTTTCATGTCTTCACTATTATTCTACAATATATAACATTGTAAAAATAAAGAAAAACCCTTGAATGAGTAGATGTGTCCAAAATATTTACTGGTACTGTACTTAAATGGAAGAAGTTTGGAACCACCAAGACTCTTCCTAGAGCTGGCCGTCTGGCCACACTGAGCAATCGGGGGAGAAGGGCCTTGATCAGGGAGGTGACAAAGAAGCCAATGGTCACTCTGACAGAGCTCAAGTGTACCTCTGTGGAGATGGGAGAACCTTCCAGAAGGACAACCATCTCTGCAGCACTCCACCAATCAGAGCTTTATGGTAGAGTGGCCAGACTGAAGCCTCTCCTCAGTAAAAGGCACATGACAGCCCGCTTGGAGCTTGAAAAAAGGCACATAATGGACTCTCAGACCATGAGAAACAAGATTCTCTAGTCTAATGAAAACAATATTGAACTCTTTGGCCTGAAAGCCAAGCGTCACGCCTGGAGGAAACCTGGCACCATCATACAGTGAAGATCCTTGATGAAAACCTGCTCCAGAGCGCTCAAGACCTCAGACTGGGGCGAAGGTTCACCTTCCAACAGGACAACAACCCTAAGCACACAGCCAAGACGACGCAGGAATGGCTACGGGACAAGTCCCTGAATGTTCTTGCGTGGCCCAGCCAGAGCCCGGACTTGAACCTGAACAAACATGTCTGGAGAGAACTGAAAATAGCTGTGCAGCAACGCTCCCCTTCCAACCTGACAGAGCTTGAGAGGTTCTGCAGAGAAGATTGGGAGAAACTCCCCAAATACAGGTGTGCCAAGCTTTTAGCATCATACCCAAGAAGAATCGAAGCTGTAACCACTGCCAAAGGTGTTTTAACAAAGTATTGAGTAAAGATTCTCAATACTTACGTAAATGTGATATTTAAGTTTTTTATTTGTGTACATTTGCAAAAAAATTGAATAATCTGTTTTTGCCTTGTCATTATGGGATATTGTGTGAAGATTGATGAGGGGGAAAAACTATTGAATCAATTTTAGAATAAAGCTGTCACGTAACAAAATGTGGGAAAAGTCAAGGAGTCTGAATACTTTCCGAATGCACTGTATAGCCCACAGACATGGACCTGAATGAAAATCATCGTTAGACTTTGCTACCCCAAAGTGGATAAATATGTGAAATTTGGCCTGCTGGCCGATGGACTACGTGGCAAGTCCGCAGAAATTTGACAAGCATACACCAACAGCTAAAGTGAGCATGTGGTCTTTCAGTTACACCCAGACATGACTTGCTACCTAGTACACAACTATATATCATTATGACATTCCACCGTTATTTCTCTCATAGCCTCCATTAGACTTGGTAAGACTTATTTAACGATGCTTCAATCAAAACAAAACGAAGACAAACCTTTTGAGTGAGGAGAGCTTGAACCACCTGATTGGCCACCTTGAAGAGGAAGATGGGGAAGAGAGAAGAGAGGTAAATGAAATAGAGAGACGTCGCATAAGCAACACTCTCAAAGAAAAGTTAAGACGACATTCAGTCAACATTCACGCACAACAACATCTGCTAAATATGTGTTTGTGACTCATACAATTTGGATTTGATTCTTCCAGGCTTGTTGTGTAACGTTTGTGTGAAGAAGCAGATCTTCACTCGGGACGTTTATTCACTTCCCCCGATGTTTTAATTGTTGTCTCAATTGGTTGTTCGTTTCAAGGGCTCTACTTGTTATTTTCATTAAATATTATCAACAATATTGATGGAGTGTTCAGATGCTCGTCAGACGTGGGAAACTTCCTAATAAGGGACAGGTCACGGGTGGTCCAACTTGAGGTGTCATAAAAATAAAATGCACCCCCATCCCAACGTAAAAAATATTTTCACACGACCCTCTCCTTGCACCATCCCTCCCCAACATATTTTAATTCTTTACACGACCCCCCCCTAATGTAAAAAACTACTTCACACCTTCCCCCTCCGATATAACAACATAACATACGACCACAAGTAACAATGACTATAACGACAATAACGACCCTGTGTTTATAAACGTGGATACCGACTTTCCCACTTCAGCATGCTTTTGTGGCACCGTCGAAGCTACTCAGGGCTAGAAGGTTTGCCAACCACCACGAACGACCTAACTCTCCCTGCCTGTTCCATTAGACCTACACTACGATAAGAGCCAGCGGCAGACAATGATCAGCTAGGTGGAAATCAGATTTTATGCTATAGAATTGATGCTATAAAGTTGATGCTATATTGCCGCTCAGAACGGAGAGGAAGCAGAGTGTGCGTTAAGCCTTCCTGAATAACTGGGCCTGCTAGGAGCATAGGTGGCCACATTATTATAGGACGACTTGGGAGAATGATGATCCGCGACACACAGTGCATCTCAGTATCAGAACGTAAAATATAGACAGACAGTGCATTCTAACTTATAAACTGTCAAAATTAATGGAATTAAATGTTCAAATCACAGGGCCTTTGCGCAATTATTTAAATGACATTTTCACTTCAGATTACAGCCTAGACTATAATTTTGTACTCACTTGAAAACAATAATGCAATTATTCATTGCAATATGGTGTTGTAGGCTCGTCTAGGTAGGGTAATTGTGCTGTCCCTTAACAAGATCAAGAGGGTAGCTTGTTGATCTGTGTCTCATCTCTTCACTGTTCTTTCATGCTCAATGACTCACCTGGCCTCTCCGCTTTTGAAAATTGAAAATTGGTGCAGCTTTGAAGGATTTTATGTGGTGTGATTGCTAGTTAGCACATTGTCACTATGAACGGTGGAGAGAGGGCAGGATAGACTATATTGAGCTGTAGCATAGTTAGTGCGCGGTAAAGCGTRGTCAATTGCATAAGGGAAGTACCAAAACACCTTCATATAGGGGAGCCGCATGCAAGCAGATGAGGAAATTTGGCTAGTATGGAATAAATTACACTGAGCAAAAATATAAACGCAACATATGTAATGTGTTGGGCCCATGTTTCATGAAAAAAAAATCCCAGACATTTTCCATTCACAGAAAAAGCGTATTTCTCAAAATAGTTTAGCACAAATTTGTTTACATGTCTGTTAGTGAGCATGTCTCCTTTGCCAAGATAATACAGCCACCTACCAGGTGTGGCATATCAAGAAGCTGATAAAACGGTATGATCGTTACACAGGTGCACCTTGTGCTGGGGACAATTAAAGGCCACTTTAAAATGTGCAGTTTTGTCACACAACATAATGCCATAGATGGAATTGGCATGCTGACTGCAGAAATATCCACCAGAGCAGTTGCCAGAGAATCGAATTTTCATTTCTCCACCATAAGCTGCCTTCCACGTTGTTTTAGAGAATTTGCCAGTACGTCCAACTGTCCTCACAACCATAGATCACGTGCAACCACACCAGCCCAGGACCTCCACATCCGGCTTCTTCAACTGCGGGATAGTCTGAGGGGGGTGGGGGTGCTGAGAGGTATTTCTATCTGTAATAAAGCCCTTTTGTGGGTAAAAACTCATTCTGATTGGCTGGGCTAGGCTCCCCAGTGGGTGGGCCTGGATGCCAAGTGGATGGGCTTATGCCCTCCCACATCGACCCATGGCTTTACCCCTGCCCTGTCATGTGAAATCCATAGATTAGGGCCTAATGAATTCATTTCAATTGACTGAATTCCTTATGTGAACTGTAAATAAGTCAAATCTTTGAAATTGTTGCAAGAACACATTTGTATTTTAATTCAGTACATATAGTAAAACCTGCAAAAGGGTGAATGTAAACCAGGGGGAAAAATGCACCACCCTCCTTTGTGCCCAATAAAAACACACACAACCGTCCCCTACTTTGGACCACCCACCCCAGTAAATTTCGAACTGTCGCTAAGAAGTCGTGAGTCTGACATGACTGTGTTCAAGTGCTATTAAAGTCAGAGTCATTATTGAACCAATACGATTTTAGCTATCTAGATAAGCAAGCTAACTTTGCTAATAAGAAAGGTAACTTGTTTGCTTAACATTGACAATATGGTGAAACTAGCTACATTATCCGCATTGATAAGTTTGTAATTCTAAAAAACGGATTTGTTGTAATCTTTTTGTTGAAAAGGTGAAAGGCCAGTGGTGAAAGGCCAGTGGTGAAACGCCACTACCTCGGCAACTCGGGTAAGATCATTTTCTCTGAGTTTCCCACATGTAATTACGACTTGGAGCGTTGTTCAAGTGAAATTTCCCAGTCGGAACTCCGAACTTCCAGTAACTCCGTGTGACGCCCGTTAATACTATCATCTACATTTCTACAGTTGAAGAATTGTGTGTGTGTGTGTGTGTGTGTGTGTGTGTGTTTAGAACAGGGGTGCATTCAGTTCACTTGAACGTTTGCTAAGTTGCGGAACGGTTTGTACTGAACGACACATTTTCCCAAAACGTTCTTGAACAGACTTTGAGATACGTTTCCTACATTCGGTGGATGTGCTGGGGTGTGGCTTGTGACCCCTCCTGTCTCAGCCTCCAGTATTTATGCTGCAGTAGTTTATGTGTCGGGGGCTAGGGTCAGTCTGTTATATCTGGAGTATTTCTCCTGTCTTATCCGGTGTCCTGTGTGAATTTAAGTATGCTCTCTGTAATTCTCTCTTTCTCTCTCTCTTTCTCTCTCTCTTTCTTTCTTTCTTTCTCTCTCTTGGAGGACCTGAGCCCTAGGACCATGCCTCAGGACTACCTGGCATGATGACTCCTTGCTGTCCCCAGTCCACCTGGCCGTGCTGCTGCTCCAGTTTCAACTGTTCTGCCTGCGGCTATGGAACCCTGACCTGTTCACTGGACAAGCAACCTGTCCCAGACCTGCTGTTTTCAACTCTCTAGAGACAGGAGGAGCGGTAGAGATACTCTCAATGATCGGCTATGAAAAGCCAACTGACATTTACTCCTGAAGTGCTGACCTGTTGCACACTCGACAACTACTGTGATTATTATTATTCGACCATGCTGGTCATTTATGAACATTTGAACATCTTGGCCATGTTCTGTTTTAATCTCCACCCGGCACAGCCAGAAGAGGACTGGCCACCCCTCATAGCCTGGTTCCTCTCTAGGTTTCTTCCTAGGTTTTGGCCTTTCTAGGGAGTTTTTCCTAGCCACCGTGCTTCTACACCTGCATTGCTTGCTGTTTGGGGTTTTAGGCTGGGTTTCTGTACAGCACTTTGATATATCAGCTGATGAAGAAGGGCTATATAAATACATTTGATTTGATTTGGCTTGAAGCAACGAGTGACGTATTTAAAGGGAAGCGTTGCATTTTGAACCCACAAACCCAACCCCCCCCCCTGTTTTTCAACTGATCGTTCACTACAGCACCGTTTCCTTTCAAATTTTTTCTATTACATTTTTATGTACTGATCGCAGCCCAGGCATTGGAACAGCGTAGGTGCAAATTGGCCACACCCCTCATTAAGTACAGGTGCTTACTTAAGCCATGGTTAAACTCTAGTGTTTGTTGGTCAGAGGGAGAGAGATAATTAGGGGATTAGTTTGCACATGTGTTACTCCAGGTTTTACAAGGTTATCCCCTTATACACCTTTTATCGCCTGCCTGTTGTGGAGGCTGACCCAGATGGAGGCCTCAACTCGTGACAATCCAAACCTTGAAATGGCTTTAGGCTGCTGAACACCACACTGTATCCAAAGTAGAAAATGTCTCACTGTTCTCATAGTTCAATTGAATGTTGTATCAGTATCATATCGACCATCGTCTGTACTGATGCATGTATGTCTTAAAACAAAGAAAAATGATTAGCAATTTTTTTGCCACTTGCCTTTTTTACCGTCAGCCATGTTGCATTCTCATGACTACACTACGTGTACAAAACATTAAGAACACATGCTCTTTCCACGATATGAATCCAGGTGAAAGTTATGATCCCTTATTGATGTCACTTGTTAAATCCACTTCAATCAGTGTAGGGGAAGGGGAGGAGACAGATTAAAGAAGGATTTTTAAGCCTTGAAACATGGATTGTGCATAGCCCCAGGAAGATGTTTGGGTGTGGGGTTGCTGCGATGTTTTAGTTGGCGGGGAGGTTGTTAATAATTGTTTGTCGACATGGGGGCAGGAAAAATGTTTTTGCCCTCACTAAATACGGCTGTATCGGTCTGCTAATACAGTACTAGTAAAGGCCCAGTGCACTACTTAGTGCTATTTTTGTATTATTATTATTGGGGTTTTTTGGGGGGGGGTGCAGCACCCTCAACACACCTACTTCCCGCTGATATAGGATTGTCCATTCAGAGGGTGAAAGGGCAAGAAAAAATATTTAAGTGCCTTAGAATGGGTTATGTAGTGCCAGGCGCACCGGTTTGTATCAAGCACTGCAACGCTGGTGGGTTTTCACGCTCAACAGTTTCCCGTGTGTATCAAGAATGGTCCACTACCCAAAGGACATCTAGCCAACTTGACACAACTGTGGGAGGCATTGGAGTCAACATGGGCCAGCATCCCTTTGGAATGCTTTCGACACCTTGAAGAGTCCTTTTTACCATCAGGCCTTTTGCATTCTCATGACTACCTGTACCTTTCGAAAGTTCTGTATTAAATCTTTTACTTAGACTGGATCCTGGTCAAGTCTCCTCTTTTACCTTTTCAATGTCATCTTGCCATTGCAATTTTTTTTAACTGCTCTATTTATTATCTTGGTTGAAATCTCCTGTCTTTTCAAGAAAAAGGCTTTTAATGTGAGAGGCCCTCGGTTCGCTTCCACGCAGTTAAAAAACATTTTGTTGAGTTGGTAGCCTTGAATATGCAATATGAATGAAGGTAGCAGAATGTCATGAAGGGCTTGAACTTATTACTTGATCTCAGTTATATAATTGAGCAATTATGTAGTTTAGTTTCAGAGAACGTGCTGATCATTCAAAAAAAAATTGGGGATGTCAAGAGTGATGTTGAGTGCACCGCACATTGCTGACTGTGTGAGCTGGTAGGGGGCAGAGATGCTGTAGAAATGTGACTTTAGACTTAAGATCCTTACAGAAGACAGTGGTCCTTTTGGAGGGTACTGTGATAGCTGATGAGTTGCTACCGGTGACAAAGATGAACTGGCTGGTTGCATCACAGTGACCAATAATTCACTGCTTATACATGGCATAATTTAATCTAATGAGTTAAGCTCTCCTTATGTAATATTCATAAGAGCTGGAGGATGGGAGGAAGGCTGAAGATTCATACATAGCAGTAAACATGAGCAGAAACTTGAACACAGACAATATAATTCTTTGTCTGAAAGACAATTGTGTCAACCAGAAGTGTATCATGCTGGTTCTGATAAAAAATAAAATCACATTGTCCATTTCAGCACTGTTCCTGAAAGTATGGTGGACGAACAACTGGGCTAGTGCAGACACAGTGCAGCTTAGCTTGACTTGACTCGGTTCTGAATCAACACATTATGAACTGAATTATGACTCAGTGGTACCATTTTAATTCAGTAGAAAATGTCGCCCTTTAATCCAGCTGTCACGACAACTTGTCTCAGAAGTCATGACACAGAGCACCCTGAGAGATTGGCCCAAAAAAAGCCCATGCACAAACTATAACAAGTTCTCAACCCATACAGAGTGAATTACTCTCACTACAGTTGCTTCGAAACATTCAAATTCAAGAGGATAGCGCCATGGTAACTGCCTCTAGTCTATTGACGCACTGGTGATTCAATCTAAGTAACATAATACAAAAAAATCCCCATCAAAATCTGTCGGTCTAAGCTAGAGATATCTGTTTTTTGCATGGGCTGCGTCTCAGTCCACCGTATCCGCCTGTCACCCTTCCGCATCTACGGTGGAAGTGGAAGAGGTACAGCGCTGTTTGTCAGACCAGGACACATCCCGAAGTAGCATCCAAACAGTTTGGCCTAAAAACTAATGGGACTCTCATGAACACAATTTATTTTGATTTAACCTTGATTTAACTAGGCTAGTCAGTTAAGAACAAATTCTTATTTTCAATGACGGCCTAGTGTGGGTTAACTGCCTTGTTCAGGGGCAGAATGACAGATTTTTACCTTGTCAGCTCTGGGATTCGATCTTGCAACCTTTGCGGTTACTAGTCCAACGCGCTAACCGCTAGGCTACCTGCCGCCCCACTACCTGCTGCTTTTACTCTCATCAGATTCAAAAACCTGAAAAACAGGTTAAGAAACAGACTCTATGTCTGTTTCCATAAGGAAACTGCAGTAATTTCTTGTTCTTTCCAGACCCTATAAAGTATTTCAGCTTAGAGTAAACCCAGTGAACTCCCTGGCTTCGGCCCAAATGGCACCCTAAATGGCACCGCCCTGGTCAAAAGTAGTGCACTACATAAGGAATAGGGGGACATTTGAGATGCAAACACTCTCTGGTGAACTTGAAAGTCTATGCCAGTTCTGGCGTAAATTGCCCCGGATTCTTGCTTCTGTCTCATCCAGCAGCTGATTGCAATCTAGATTCCGGCACTGCATCGACAGAGCATTTACGACGATCAATATCTTGATAAGCGTCTATTTACTAATGAAAAAAAATGGGTTGAGAAGGGCTGATACAATTACAAAGGAATGAGTAAGTGCTTCCGCTTGTGATTGTTGACTTAACTGTGTGAGTATGTGTGTATCTGTGTCTTCTTCTGCGAGTGTGCCTGTTTTTGTGTGTCTGTGCGTCGGAGAGAGAGAGAGAGAGCGAGAGAGAGAGAAAGAGTCACTCACCTCATCCAGACAGCGTTCATACTGCCTCCTCTGGTTGTCGTTCTCCTTTGTCAAGGCAGAGTTCTCCACCTGTAATATCAAACACCTCCAGATATACTCAATATGTACACACAAAAACACTTTCACGTGTCCATATAAATATATTCTAAATATCAATCTTTAAACAATTACAGATAAATATACCACTTGTATACACATCAGCTCTTGACTGAGCTGAAGGTAACTCTTATACTCTTAGACTTGTTTGTTATTTCTCAAACTTGAAAGGGTTCCTCAGCTGTCCCCGTGGTAGAACCCTTTGAAGAACCCTTTTGGTTCACAACACATTCTGTACAGCACCTCTTTGCTTACTATTCCACAATCTCTTTCTCACTGGAGTCATATGTCAATAAGGGCCTTATGAGGCCTATCCGCCAAGGTATACACAGTCAATGGATAATGCTATAAATCTGTGGTATCTCAATCCCATCCCTAAGAGCCACCAGGTCTCCTGGAGGTGTCCCAGGTGGAATGAAATTACTGGTAGAAGGTTTCCAATCAGGAACGGATCCATTCCATGAATACAGAAGCGAGCAAGGTGGCTTTCTATTGTAATTATTAGTTCAGTAAATCTCTCAAGGGGTAGCTAAGGTATTATACTAGCTAAGAGACTCGGGGATGCTACTTAGTAAATATTGCTGGAAGTGTTTGGTGTTTGTGGTTTGCGAGGGAGGAAAAGTGAATGGTTTGTTTGATGCTCAGCTGTTGCTGAAAGTCACAGGAACATTTTATAAGGTATAGAAGCATCTCACAATGATTAAAAAAAAACAGTTTTATTGACCTCTCATGTACAACATGTTTTTTTTTATTAGGATGCCATCGCTGTTTTTATGTGTTATAAATGTGTGTGCATGCCCCACCCACAGCTCTTTATGCGTTCATTAGCACGAACGCTATGTAAATAAGAGTGGGTTCAAATGTGAGTCATCTAAACTTAGATGAATTAACTTTTTTTTTTTAAGACAAATAATTCAATCGATTGACATGCGGAAAGCAGAGTATCAAAACCAGATATCCGTGACGCTTCTTTGCCTCCTCAGCAAGCAAATGAGAAACAAATTACTTTTTGGTTGAGGTGGTGAAGAGAATCAAATGAGAGGCTTCTCTAGACAGTGAGCACAGTGGGCTGGATCTGTGTTCATTTGTTTATTGACTTACTTCAGTTTGCAGCAAATTGTTCATGGCGGATTACAGGGAAGCCCCCAACTGTTTTCACTGACATTGGTACCATTGGAAAGAAAACACTTTAAAGTTGATAGAAATGTTTAAAAAATGTAGGAGACTATAACACAATAGATATGGTAGGAGAAAATCCAAAGAAAAACCTGGCGGTGGTAGGCCTGATCACCGATGACGATGAGACACCCTACAAGGAGGAGGTCAGTGATCTGGCGGTGGGGTGCCAGGACAACAACCTTTCACTTAAAGTCAGCAAAACCAAGGAGCTGATTGTGAAATGGAGGGCAGAGCATACACCCATCCACATCAACGGGGCTGTCGTGGAGCAGGTTGAGAGCTTCAAGTGTCCACATCACTAAGAAATATATGGTCCACACCCACCAACACAGTCGTGAAGAAAGCACGACAATACCTCTTCCTTATCAGGAGGCTGAAAAGAGTTAGCATGGACCCTCAGATCAATAAATAAATAAAACAAAGTTATACAGCTGCACCATTGAGAGCATATTTTCTGGCTGCATCACCTCTTGGTGTGGCAAGTGCTTGGCATCCAACTGCAAGGCGCTATAGAGGGGAGTGCGTATGGCCCAGTACATCACTGGGGCTGAGCTCCCTGCCATCCAGGACCTATATACCAGGCGGTGTCAGAGGAAGGCACAACAAATTGCTCTGTCAATCACCACATTCTTATTGGCAGACTCGACAGCCTTGGTCCCCCTCTTCAAAGGGGGTGACACTCTAGACCCAAACTGCTACAGACCTATATCTATCCTACCCTGTCTTTCTAAGGTCTTCGAAAGCCAAGTTAACAAACAGATTACCGACCATTTCGAATCCCACCGTACCTTCTCCGCTATGCAATCTGGTTTCAGAGCGGGTCATGGGTGCACCTCAGCCAAGCTCAAGGTCCTAAACGACATCATAACCGTCATCGATAAGAGACAATACTGTGCAGCTGTATTCATCGACCTGGCCAAGGCTTTTGACTCTGTCAATCACCACATTCTAATTGGCAGACTCGACAGCCTTGGTTTCTCAAATGATTGCCTTGCCTGGTTTACCAACTACTTCTCTGATAGAGTTCAGTGTGTCAAATCGGAGGGCCTGTTGTCCGGACCTCTGACAGTCTCTATGGGGGTGCCACAGGGTTCAATCTTCGGGCTGTCTCTCTTCTCTGGATACATCAATGATGTTGCTCTTGCTGCTGGTGATTCTCTGATCCACCTCTACGCAGACGATACCATTCTGTATACTTCTGGCCCCTCTTTGGACACTGTGTTAACTAACCTCCAGACGAGCTTTAATGCCATACCACTCTCCTTCAGTGGCCTCCAACAGCTCTTAAACACAAGTAAAACTAAATGCATGCTTTTCAACCGATCACTGCCCGCACCTGCTCGCCTGTCCAGCATCACTACTCTGAACGGCTCTGACTTAGAATACGTGGACAACTACAAATACCTAGGTGTCTGGTTAGACTGTAAACTCTCCTTCCTGACTCACATTAAGCATCTCCAATCCAAAATTAAATCTAGAATCGGCTTCCTATATCGCAACAAAGCATCCTTCACTCATGCTGCCAAACATACCCTACTGTATTTATTTATGTATTTATTTTGCTCCTTTGCACCCCATTATTTCTATTTCTACTTTGCACATTCTTCCACTGCAAATCTACCATTCCAGTGTTTTACTTGCTATATTGTATCTACCTCGCCACCATGGCCTTTTTTTTTGCCTTTACCTCCCTTATCTCACCTCATTTGCTCACATTGTATATAGACGTATTTTTCTATTGTATTATTGACTGTATGTTTTGTTTATTCCATGTGTAACTCTGTGTTGTTGTATGTGTCGAATTGGTATGCTTTATCTTGGCCAAGTCGCAGTTGCAAATGAGAACTTGTTCTCAGCTAGCCTACCTTGGTTAAATAAAGGTGAAATAAAAAAATAAAAAAATACATTTTAAAAAGACTTCAGCCTCCCAAGTCATAGACTGTTCTCTCTGCTACCGCACGGAAAGCTACCTCGATTGCCTCGTACCCCTGCAGATAGATTTGGTACTGGTACCTCGTATATATAACCAAGTCATCGTTACTCATTGTGATTTTATTCCTGGTGTTATTATTTCTCTATTATTTCTCTATTTTTCTCTGCATTGTTGTGAAGGCCTCTGTAAGTAAGGATTTCACTGTCAGCCTACACCTGTTGTTTACGAAGCATGTGACAAATTCAATTTGATTCGATTTTTTTATATTTCACAGCTGGAAAACTCGGGAAGTAGTTTGAAATTAAACGAGAAAATGTATAATGTCAATGATTGTCAGACTAAACGTTTATTTACAAATATAATTAAAAGGGAAAGCAGAAACCAAAATATATGAGTCAAAATATAAAATATGTAATGGCGTCTAATGGTCATGCTTGCTTGCATGCTTGCATGCTAAATTAAATGTGGACGTATTCCTCCTGATTCCAAATATATTTAATTGTAATACAATTAAAACTATGAAGGCTACTGCTGAGTTAGATGACAATGTTTTCATTAATCCAGTCTAATTAATGGGGATGGATATAATAGTCCATTACTCCTGCTGATCCATTGACCATCTGGATGGGGTATAGGTGTGAATGTGAATGTGATAGCCCTGAATCACATTCACATTCACATGGGGTGGGGCAAAGTTACTAAATCCTCCCTGTACGAACGGTTAAACCAAAGGTAGATCACAAAAAACTTGAAGTTGTACTATTTCTCCTCATCGTATGTGTTTTACGCAGTGCATGAATCCCTAACTTTTCCTTTTTCATGAAAAAACGGGTAAAAATTGATTTAATTTAGTCACATGTGCAGTACCAGTCAAATGTTTGAACACACCTACTAATTCAAGGGTTTATCTTTTTTTGTGGCTATTTTCTACATTGTAGAATAATAGTGTAGACATCAAAACTATGAAATAACACTTATGGAATCATGTAGTAACCAAAAGTGTTAAACAAATAAATATATTTTACATTTGAGAATCTTCAAAGTAGTCACCCTTTGCCTTGATGACAGCTTTGCACACTCCTGACTTAGTGCACACAAAATGTACTTTTTCGCCTTTACCGAATAAAAATCTAAAGTTTTGTTAAATAAGAAATTAGCCTACTCTGGTCTTGGCACGTGTGCTCTAGCCAACAGCTCACAGATACAGTGAGATTTTTATGGGTAAAATGCAATAATATTTTCTTTGTCAAATGGCAGTCAAGCATCAATCATCATGTCACCAGAATAACACCCTCTATTTTACTGGAAAGGAGCATGAAGATCACCCTGCACTTTCAACACCCTGTGAAGTTCATTGTAATTTATTTAATCTGTAGCCTAATAAACTGCAAGGTTTCCCAAATCGCAGTGGGAGGACCACACCACATATCATCGTGTGACTTAAAGTTTACTTCGACATGATGGTAATTATATAATTACCGCCATTTCGATCATAATTAATTTTACCGACACACAAAGATCCCACCATGTCGAACGAACAAATGATCCGTCTGCATTGATAAATTGTACCAAAACCTCCTGTTTCCATCACAGCTGTCGTGATGTATGACTTAAAAACTGTGGATGGAAACGTGGTTACTGACAGTCACTCTGTCACGTTCCTGACCTGTTTTATGTTATTTTTGTATGTGTTTAGTTGGTCAGGGCGTGAGTTGGGGTGGGCATTCTATGTTTTGTGTTTCTATGTTTAGGTCACTTGTAATTAGCCTTATATGGTTCTCAATCAGAGACAGGTGTTTGACGTTTTCCTCTGATTGAGAACCATATATAGGTTGGCTGTTCACACTGTTTGTTTGTGGGTGATTGTCTTCCGTGTCTGTGTATGTTGCACCACACGGGACTGTTTCGGTTTGTTRGTTCGTTTGATGTAGTCTGTTCCTGTTCGTGAGTTCTTCGTGTCTTTATGTAAGTTCCATGTTCAGGTTTCGTCTACGTCGTTTTCTTATTTTGTAGTTTGTTGAAGTGTTTTCGGTTTTCGTCTGTACTTTAATAAACTTAATTATGTATTCACAACCCGCTGCATTTTGGTCCTCCGATCCTTCTCTCCTCTCCTCGTCCGAGGAGGAGGAAGATCTAGACACTCGTTACAGAATCACCTACCAACCATGGACCAAGCGGCGGGGGAGAGCTCAACAGCGAAACCAGGACTCGTGGACTTGGGAGCAGATATTGAATGGAGAAGGACCCTGGGCTAAGGCAGGAGAGAATCGCCGCTCTCAGGAAGAGAGGGAGGCAGCTAAAGCCCAGGAGCGGTGGTTTGAGGAGGTAGCAAGGAGACGTGGCTGGAAGCCCGAAAAGCCTGTGAGTAAACCCCAAAAATTTATTGGGGGGGGGCTAGAAGGGAGAGTGGCGAAGTCAGGTAGGAGACCTGCGCCCACTCCCTGTACTTACCGTGGAGAGCGAGAGTACGGGCAGACACCGTGTTACGCAGTAGAGCGCATGGTGTCTCCTGTACGTGTGCACAGCCCGGTGCGGTACATACCAGCTCCTCGTATCGGCCGGGCCAGATTGAGTATTGAGCCGGATGTCATGAAGCCGGCCCTACATATCTGGCCACCAGTACGTCTCCTCGGGCCGGCTTACATGGCACCAGCCTTACGCATGGTGTCCCCGGTTCGCCTACATAGCCCGGTGCGGGTTATTCCACCTCCCCGCACTGGTCYGGCGACGGGGAGCATACAACCAGGTAAGGTTGGGCAGGCTCAGTGCTCAAGGGAGCCAGTARGCCTGCACGGTCCGGTATTTCCGGCGCCACCTCCCCGCTCCAGGCCAGTACCACCAGTGCCTACACCACGCACCAGGTTTCCAGTGCGTCTCCAGAGCCCTGTTCCCTCTCATGCCACTCTCCCTGTGGTGTGTGTATCCAGCCCAGTGCCTCCAGTTCCGGCACCACGCACCCAAGCCTCATGTGCGTATCCAGAGCCCTGTACGCACTGATCTTTCTCCCCGTACTCGTTCTGAGGTGGTGCCCTCAGCCCGGTACCACCAGTCCCGGTACCACGCACCAGTCCTATAGTGCGGCTTTGAGAACTCAGTGTGTCCTGTTCCCGCTCCCGCACTAGCCTTGAGGTGCGTGTCTTTAGCCCGGTACCTCCAGTTCCGGTACCACGCACTAGGCCTACAGTGCGTCTCAGCCGGCCAGAGTCTGCCGTCTGCCCAGCGGCGCCTGAACTGCCCGTGCTGCCAACGGTGTCTGAACTGTCCGTCTGCCCAACGCCGTCTGAACTGTCCGTCTGCCAAGCGCCGCATGAACTGCCCGTCTGTATTGAGCCTTCAAAGCCGCCCGTCTGCCATGAGCCTCAAAGCCGCCCGTCTGCCATGAGCCTACAGAGCCGTCCGCCAGACAGGAGCCCGCTAGAGCCTTCCGCCAGACAGGAGCCGCTAGAGCCTTCCGCCCGACAGGAGCCGCCAGAGCCTTCCCGCCAGACAGGAGCAGCCAGAGCCTTCCGCCAGACAGGATCAGCCAGAGCCTTCCACCAGACAGGATCAGCCAGAGCCTTCCGCCAGACAGGATCACCAGAGCCGTCATCCAGCCATGACACCAGAGCCGTCATCCAGCCATGACAGCCAGAGCCGTCATCCAGCCATGACCAGCCAGAGCCGTCATCCAGCCATGACCAGCCAGGAGCCGTCATCCAGCCATGACCAGCCAGAGCCGTCATCCAGCCAGATCCGCCAGAGCCGTCATCCGACAGATCCGCCAGACCCGCATCCGCAGGATCCGCCAGAGCCGTCATCCAGCCAGGATCCGCCAGAGCGCATCCAGCCAGATCCGCCAGAGCAGCCGCAGGATCCGCAGAGCCAAGCAGCCAGGATCCGCCAGTCATTCTGGTGTTGCCCTCATTCTGGTGTTGCCCCTGCATTCTGTGTTGCCCTCATTCCGGTGCTGCTCCTTATCCTGGTGATGCCCCTTAATTTAGGTGGGGTTATTTGGAGGTGGGCATTGTGAGGGGGATAAGAAAGCGGGGATGTATTATGGTGGGATGGGAACCACGCCCAGAGCCTGAAGCACCACCGTGGACAGATGCCCACCCAGACCCCCCCTAGACCTTTTGGTGGTGCGTCCGGAGTTCGCACCTTGAGGGGGGGGGTTCTTGTCACGTTCCTGACCTGTTTTATGTTATTTTTGTATGTGTTTAGTTGGTCAGGGCGTGAGTTGGGGTGGGCCATTCTATGTTTTTGTGTGTTTCTAATGTTTAGGTCACTTGTAATTAGCTTATATGGTTCTCAATCAGAGACAGGTTGTTGACGTTTTTTCCCTCTTGATTGAGAACCATATATAGGTTGGCTGTTCACACTGTTTGTTTGTGGGTGATTGTCTTCCGTGTCTGTGTATGTTGCACCACACGGGACTGTTTCGGTTTGTTCGTTCGTTTGATGTAGTCTGTTCCTGTTCGTGAGTTCTTCGTGTCTTTATGTAAGTTCCATGTTCAGGTTTCGTCTACGTCGTTTTCTTATTTTGTAGTTTGTTGAAGTGTTTTCGGTTTTCGTCTGTACTTTAATAAACTTAATTATGTATTCACAACCCGCTGCATTTTGGTCCTCCGATCCTTCTCTCCTCTCCTCGTCGGAGGAGGAAGATCTAGACACTCGTTACACACTCAATTTGCCCATGTCAGCTAACATGTTTTAGATTGCTACTGTAGGTAAGTTAGCCTAGCCAGCTAACTAAACCTTGTAGTAAACATCACCAAATTACTGACCGGCACACAGGGCATGTGCCCAGGGGTCCTGAACTCCAGGGGACCCTATTGATTTTCTTAGTCACTCTCACTCAGATATAATTTGAACATGGCATAAATCATGGGAAAATGTGTACACTTGCAGGAGATTTGCTTTAAAACGGCTCAAGTTTATCTCCACCTCATGGCAAAATTGCAATATTCCCTTTGAAACTGCAAACATTTCTCTCCACCCAAAAGCAAAATGAGGAGAATTGCATGAAATTCGTCTTAAAACTGCAACATTTTCTCCGCTCCGTGGCAAAATGTGAACAATTACAGGAAATTAAGTTGAATAACACTGCAAAACAATTATCCACTGCCAAGAGTGGGGGTCCTAAAATGCCCACAAAGTTACCAAATCTCGCTTAGGGCCCCCAAAATATTACTGATCTGGGATCTGCAGACAGTTTGTACTATTAGCTTTCTGTAGAGCAGGTGTGAATGAGGAATACATTCAAAGAAACAGTGGCTTCAAATGTTAACTACCAGTTCGTTACTGAATAATCACATACTGGATATGACTAAGTACTGTCAAGTCAGACCCATTTCTCTCAGCATGAATATACTCTGGCCTTTTCACATAGAAAATACTGAAATGGACACAAAGAATATAATATAATGAATAGAATCACTGTCATCTTTTCTTTTCTTCTTTCTGCATTAACCTGTGACTATGTATTCAATCAGCTCTTAGCTCATAATGGAATCAGCCAGACTAAAGTACGATTGACGGTCTAAGGAATGATACCTGGCAGCTTCAACAGACAGAATGAATGTGTATAGTTATCAAAGTGTTTCTGACAGGCCAGATACTATCCCCTTCGGTACGGTGCCCACTGCACTACGGTATCCTCATATAACCTTTGGAGAACTTCAAATGTTCTCTTTATGGGCCATATTCAGACTAAAGATAGACACATGTCCAGTATAGGGGCAGGCTTTTGCTCCACACAAGCAGTAACACACCTGGTTCAACTAATCGAAGCTTGACCAATCGGCTTTAATTAGTAGAATCAAGTGCATTTCTACTTGGTTGGAGAGAAAGCCTCCAAGATTGTCCGTCTCTGACCTACATACAGTACAAGTAACAACATTGTTACCGGCACTTTATCTACTCTTAATTTATGCTTATATCATGATCCTAATGATATAATAAAATGAGCCAATGTGAGTGGGCTTCAAATTCCTGACCAACTTCGAATATAACCAAGTGTGACATTACAGCAAAACATTTATATTGGTAATTAACCCTATGAAGTATCCATAAGAGAGGGTGGAGAGAGGTAGTAAGGGGAAAATAGACTCTCCTGTGCCTGAGCTTACCTCAAGGGCCCGCAGACGCTCTAGAATGGGCTTAGTCTCGTCGTAGTCCTCCTCGTGTCCACTACTGACAGCTCCTGGAGAGTTGGGCCTCCTTTCTTTCGAGGGGGGCAGTGGGCCCTCCAGACTGTCCTGCTGTTTCCACATCTCCTCCAGGAGTTTGTCCTAAACCATAGAAAGAGGGGTTGCAGGGAGCCACAAAGTTGCTGAAACTATTTTTGTCATGCATTGCCTATTGGAACTAAGGGGTTATTTGCCTCGTCTATTTTCTCCAACATACAAGATACTGTACATGTACACAAAGTATTAATAGAAAGATATAGAATTTGGCCTACAGTATGGATTTATTTCATCATATACAGAAGGTGAACTGCTGTTCTGTATCTGCGGTTTGCTGTATATGGATGTAGCTACAAGAACTGTGGCACGGAAATGAAGACTTCCAATTCATAGTATTTTGACTCCTTGCAAGAAAAGCAATCACGGGATTTGTTTGATGTTATATTTGCTATTTTGTAGCTGCCTCTTCACAATTATAGTTGGTTTTATAGCCACCACTAACACAGTAGGCTACTTCTTATTTTGCTGGCTGCTCATTTCACCATTTTGCCACCATAACTCATAAGGCTTGTCCTTGGTTGACCCCCCCAATGTTTATTGATTGACCCATAAACAACTTGTCATTAATTATCTGTAACATTATGAAATACGGAAGGAAGTCTCCTTCCTTCCATGAAGTATTGTGAACTAACTTTAAAAGCTCTGATGATTAAAAATGCATTTTAATTATGAGGCTTATTGGCATTTGTACTACGCCGTGTTAGTATTTATGTCAAACACTTTTACCCCCGCTACTTACAAAAATCATTTGCATACCACACGTTTTCGAGATATGGAGTGATCGAAAAGGCGTGTGAGGGCGTAGTGTACTGTCGAGTCTACAAAACATCATGGCTGCAAATCGATTTAGTGTTCATCGCATTGCAACTTTCTCAAAACCAAACAACCATCCAGTAGACAATTAGTAAGGTCTCCAGTGACACATACTTCCCTCATAATTACTTATACATGCATAAGTGTGTCTTAAAATCCAGCCACTTTCCCATTCATTCTGATTAACAATATGTTACAGGTACTTAACCTGAATTGTGGCCAAAGACCCCACAATGTGTTACAGGAAAAACAAAATAATATCTTGCAGAGAGTTCATGGTAAAATGTTTCTTGCATGACAATACAATAGGACCCCATCAATGTATTGTATTGTAATGACCCTGGAATTCTGAATGAGTTGGAAGCATTCCTCTATTTATTAACTATTTTGGGACTGTGGTTAGCGTACTTGCCTTGGAGCCAGGTGACTAGGGTTCGATTATTCCCAGTGGCTGTACCTGCTCTTGGCGGTCGCTGCATTGGTGTCAGAATGTGTGACTGACCTAAGCTGCTACAGTATATGACATTCATCAGGAGATTTGATATAATCTAGCCTAAGGGTGACCACTCTTCCCACTGTCTCTTCCAAATACCCTATCCCCATGCTACTGTATGTACAGTAAGATATTACAGGGGATTGCCGATGACAGTGAACTGAAAGTTAATATTTTTCTTTGTGATATGATCATTTCTCACAAAAAATCTCTGATTGTTCACAGACTTTTATCCAACACTGTTTATTACAGAACCTGGAAGGTGATTTATCACATTTTGCATACTTGCATGAAATATTTATTTATTTATTTAGTTAACAACATAAACAGAAAGCAAATAAACCAATATGGACAGTGTTGTACCTTGTAGGCCTTCCTGAGGTCTAATGGATCCACGCTGGGGTCCTCCAGTGTGTCCTGGTTCTGTAGCAGGGTCCTCACCATCTCCTCCATGCTGCAGGCACACAGAGCAAGGGCACCAATCAGAACATAGACTGTGGAATAAACAAGCTTGAGGGAAAACAGAAAACTAAAATGAGCCTTTCTTACTGGATAAGTCCAGGTAGTCCCTTCCTGTGTCAGACAGTTTTCTTCCGCTCGATGCCTAATGAACACGATCCAGGTCTAAGCAACAGTATGGGCACAATAGGCTGGTTCATACAGTATGTGGGAGGAGAAATACATACATGTAACAGCACATGTCACGAAGCTGACATTGAATGTGTTTCAGATCGACACCCAGGGCGGTGTGCCAACAAACAGAACAAAGTAACACTTCATTCTAAGGGACACATAAGATAAGGCATGACTATTTTACACCTGACATAACTATTATTTAAGCACCAGGAATGCGTCATATGTAACCGCATTGCCAAAAACCTCCTAACTAACAACGAGTAGCCTACGAAGACACCTCAGTCGTCAACGAATAAGATCACAGCCCCGAAATATTTGGACTCCAACCCATTGTATCATACTTTAGATTTCTCTGTTGGTGAAGACTTTGCCCGTCAGTTAGTAACCTTTGCAAACAACCATCATGCTAGCTGACATTTGAGCTCTTAGTCCTCATTAAACTGGCAGATCCTTGTTTACGGATTTGTAATTGCTTTGCCTTAGACACTGACCACGTTTCTCATAATGCTGTGCTCAGTGACATTTTTCCGGGTTATTTCCATAGCAACTTTTCTCCGCTTGATGCATGTGGCACGGATATTAGTCCAACCCAGCTAACTGTGACCAGGCCTTTGACAGTCTTGCCAGGCAACTCTTTGAGGGAAGGTCTTGGGTATTGGAGACACTGGCACTGACCTGCAAACTACCCAGCAAATGAACAGGAGAGGAATTGAAGCACCCAATTATACTTGACTAGCAGGAAATTGCAAAAAAATGCCAAGTAAAAACAAAGGAAAGGTGCCTCCCGAGTGGCAAAGCGGTCTAAGGTACTACAGTGCTTGAGGCGTCACTACAGATCCGGGTTCGATCCAGGGCTGTATCGTAGCCGGCCGTGACCGGGAGACCCATGAGGCGACGCACAACTGGCCCAGTGTTGTCCGGGTTAGGGGAGGGTTTGGCCGGCCGGGATGTCCTTGTCCCATCACGTTCTAGTGACTCCTGTGGCGGTCCGGGCGCATGCACGCTGATACGGTCGCCAGTTGGACGGTGTTTCCTTCGACACATTGGTGCGGCTGGCTTCCGGGTTAAGAGAGCATTGTGTCAAGAAGCAGTGCGGCTTGGCAGGGTCGTGTTTCGGAGGACGCATGGCTCTCGACCTTCGCCTCTCCGGAGTCCGTATGGGAGTTGCAGCAATGGGACAAGAGTGTAACTACCATTTGGACATCATGGAATTGGGGAGAATTCCTCTCTATCCTTTTCCCTGCTCTCCATTCACTTGTCACGCTGAACTTGACTCCTGGGCTAATCTATGGCAGCCTTGTGCTTTGTGTCACGTTACTGTTTCATTCGCAGATATCACTTTCTCAGTGAGACTGGTATGCGTGACATCATAGTCTCACTACAGCTCAGCTTTGTCTCATTCAGAATATCTTATCCCCATTTCCGTGCTTATCCATGTATCACAGATTTGTCTCACTACATCTCATTCTCACTCTCTTTATTCAACCACATACTGTATTCTCTGAACATCCCAGCAATGTCTCATTCATTATATCGCTGTCTCATTACGTCTCAGCTCTGTCCTACTTCATACATTGCAATTCATATCAAATGACACGCTCTTAAACTAAGCTATTGTTTATCTTCACCCTCAATAAAACCTTTTAAACTCCTCTTATAACACAGTCAACCACTCACCCCATGCTGTTTTTCCATCCAAATTCTGGGACGTTGCTGTTCCCTCTAAATAACGCTATAAACACGGTGCACATATTCCTCAGGTCCATAGTGTATTCATACTGGGATTCAGTTAGCATTCCGTGTGTGTGAGTGCGTGTGTGTGAGTGGGCATTTGGTAAAAGTGGGTCTCCGGCCTCTTTATGTAGGCCAGTGAGGAATAATGTGAGCCTGAGTGCTCCCGGAATTGGAAAATGACATGTTCCACCCTCTGTTCGACTATTCACTGAAAAGGAGGCCCCTGTTTCTGTGACAACCCTATCCCATGACTCTGGGTCTGGCAGGGATAAAGGTTGGGAGTGAAGCTCTCTTCCATCTGTCCAAACACTGAACTCCTCAAGGGCAAGGTCAATGCAGCGTTTAAGGCCTTTACCCGTAATCAGTTAATCAGTAATAGCCTTTAGCTCAATGTTGCACTATGGATGGAGTTTGAAGAACTCCTCCAAATATACTATTATTTTCCTCATACAGGACTTACAATTTTAGAAAATATCAGAACTGAGACATTAGTCCCTGTTCTACTGGGTCATGTGCTCACTGCTTCTATCAAGCGTGCACGACAAACTATAGAAACGTTGTTAAGATACGACCAAGATACGACCAAGATACGACCAAAAACAATAGTTTTTTTTTGTTTTCATGGATTACTGAAACAAGGCTATATTATATGTCGTCTTTCCAGCCAGACAGACAGTTTAGACTGACACAATGTTCAGACAGACTACCTATTCAGACAGACAGACAGACAGAGTGCAAAGGGACGGACAGGCAGACAACGTAAATATGTAAACGCACAAACACATTCACATAAACATATAGCTGGCCTACTGTCACACAGATAGAAAAGGAGGCAGGTTGTACCATACCTGGCTTGTATGTTCCTAGTAAAGCACCCTGTTTAATTGAGTTTTTTTTTACTGCAATACTGTTGGACCACTAACCGTGACAGCGTCAAAACATTAGAGCCACAAATCAACTTAGAGACAGAAAAACAATCAGGTGCTTGTCCCTTCATGGATTGGGATCATCTGTCACTTCTATAAAATGTTTGATTACCATCTTGTACCATTGATTCTTTTTCGTAGAAAAAAGTTGGTCTATTGATGGTTATGGTTAGTATTTGTTGAGCCATTATCTAATAAATGGTAAGATGACCTCATTAGATGACACATTATACGGTTTTGATAGTTATTTAATATTGTGACAAGTATTTTAAGTGTTGATAGTGTTAGCATTTTGCAAGAGAAATATGTTGGCAAACGCACTTGCAGTTTAGTGGGCTGTTGTCACGATCGTGTGGAGGATTGACGGACCAAAACGCAGCAGTAGGAAAATAAGCCATCTCCTTTTATTTATGAAGAAGGCAAAACGAAACAAACACACTTACGAACTAATCAAAACAATAAACGATCGTGAAGCTAAATAAACGATGTGCACACACAGGCTACAAACGTTAACATAGACAACGCTAGACACATGCACTCAACACAAACCCATACACTACACCAAACACCCCCTTTACCATATAATCACCCAAAACCGACAAAACACAAACA
>NC_036839.1:6130201-6135450 GCF_002910315.2 Salvelinus sp. IW2-2015 | reverse complement strand
TTTCCCCATGTCACCACCTGACCCAACTAAAATAATAAAGAAAACAAAGAATACTAAGGCCAGGGCGTGACATAACCCCCCTTAAGTGCGAACTCCGGGCGCACCATTACACAGTCTAGGGGAGGGTCTGGGTGGGCTTCCTTCCACGGTGGCGGCTCGGCTCTGGTCGTGGTCCCCACCCACCACAGTCACTAACCGCCTCCTTAGCTTCCTCCAAATGACCCCCCTCCACATTAACCCCACTGAATTAAGGGCAGTTTCGGACTAAGGGGGAGCTCCGGGACTAAGGGCAGCTCCGGACTAAGGGGCAGCTCTGGACTTAAGGGGCAGTACCAGGGTAAGGGGCAGCACCAGGATAAGGGAGACACCAGGGATAAGGGCAGCGACAACCAGGATAAGGGAGCTCCGGACTGATGAAGGCAGCTCCGGACTGAGGAACGGCAGCTCCGGACTGAGGACGCAGCTCGGATGAGAACGGCAGCTCCGACTGAGGGACGCCATGGCTGGCTGCACAGATCTGGCCTGCTCATGGCTGGCTGACGGATCTGGCTGCTCATGGCTGGCTGACGGATCTGGCTGCTCATGGTGCTGAGGCGGCTGCTCATGCTGGCTGAGCTGACGGATCTGGCTGCTCATGGCTGGGCTGTCGAGCTGTACGGACTGGCTGCTCATGCTAGCTGACGGATCTGCTGCTATGGCTAGCTTGACGGATCTGGCTTGCTCAATCGGCTGGCTGACGACGTCTGGCTGCTCATGGCTGGCTGACGGATCTGGCTGCACATGGCTGGCTGGCGGGATCTGGCAGATCGGTCTGTGTTGGCGGTTTGGCAGATCCTGTGTGTGTGTGTGTGTGTGTGTGTGTGTGTGTGTGTGTGTGTGTGTTCAACCCAACATGTGCATATTCCCCTTGTGTGTGGTTATCTAGATTTTCTCCATTGAAGCCACAGACAAAGGGACGACCACCTTATCACCAAATGGTTTGTTGCTGCTCCATAACATTTTGCCAAAGGCTACAATTCTCAAAACCTCCCCCATCGCCAGCACACAATGTGTGAATGGATGCCCTAGTTTTACAAACAGGCCGTGAAGTGACCCCTTTCACCGTCCACTCCAATGACAGACCCTAACTACTGTAGCCCTGCTAATCCGAGGCAGGCAGGCAGAGACTAACTCAGAGCACAATGCTGGCTTCTGCTCTCCAGGGTTGTCATTACTGAGCAGCCACAGCTTTCTAATGCACTGAGGTGTGTCTGGATACCAGAAGCTCCACAGAAAAACACGTTTAATTCTGGAGTTGGGGCTGAATACTGTCAAGAGGGGGAAGCGGGTCACTGAAGTGGATGGTGTACTACTTCACTCCAAATTAAAGGTTGTCAGGCATTTTCAATTGTTAGGTTCTCCACCAGCAGTAATGAATGAAATAGTATCATATTTTAAGTGGTACAGGGACCACAGATATCAATTTACCTCTGTAACGCCAGATCAAAAAGTGGTTTGATTCTTCCACACAATTATCATATCTCTCTGTCTGAAAATGGTCTTTACAACAGTTATTTGGCTCCGCCTCGATTAGACCAAACCACATAAACTTTCTGTAGGCCTACACCTCATTTACTTTTGTAGGGAGGCAAAACCTTTTTGTGTCTGTTGAACTGGGTTTATATACTATATACATAGTTGTAAAATGAAGATGTGTGCTTGTCAATTAAAAGAACAGCGCTTTAACAATATTAAATAATTTCAGATCAGTTATTTTAATTGTTTTGAGTTACTCATTAGTAACAAATTGTCACGACTTCCACCGAAGTCGGGTCCTCTCCTTGTTCGGGCGGCGCTCGGCGGTCGGCGTCGCCGGTCTTCTAGCCATCATCGATCCACTTTTCATTTTCCATGTGTTTTGTCTTGTTTTTCCTCACATCTGGTTTCAAGTCCCTCAATTACTTGTTGTGTATTTAACCCTCTGTTCCCATGTCTTTGTGTGAGATTATTTTTTGTAAGTGCTTGTGCACATGTTGACTGGTGCGCGACGGGTTTTGTACCCATGTCCTGTTACTTTTTATGCCGTGGGTTTTGCTATTAAACTGCTTCGGCTATTACTTAGTTCTGCTCTCCTGCGTCTGACTTCCCTGCCACCGGTTACGCACCCCTTACACAAATAAGGTTCTTTAATTATGTATTTTTTTATAAAAATCTAATTATAGAGAGAACTTTAACTTCACTGGTGCTTTAATCATTTGTACTGTACAATCATAACAATGAATCCAAATTAAATCATTTTAAAAGGTGCATAAACATAGATCTCTCTCGCACACTGCATGATGTTTATGTTTAAAGGAGCAAGTGCCATGAAGATATAAAATAAACTAAGGAATCTATTTGATTGGATGTGCTTTTCTAAAACATTACATTTGCCATGCTTTGAAATCACCAACATTGCACAAAACCAGTAGTGGACTTACCATTAGGCAGAAGAGGGAATTGCCTCAGACCTCACATCATCAAGGGGCTTTGTGAGCTGGGCATAATTTAAACAAAAATTATACTTGTAAAAAAATGAATAATCTCCCTGCTTGAGGCTCCCCCATGCTCCGCTCGAGGCCTTTCATTGAAATTAAGCTGCAGCAATGAGGCGCTTTCAGCGTGGGGCAGAAAAAAAGAAAAAGAAAGAATGTACGTTTCATTTTACCAGAAAAATTACCTAAGTTAATGCATTTCTTTAGTAAAAAAGACAGGTGCTAATGATTATACTACCATCGTCGTCGAGGCAAAGGACATGTATGTGTAGCTCATCTACTGTATGTGATGCTATCTGGCCAAAAATAATATGGCTTGTCATACTATTTTTGGCCAGACAGCACCAGATACATGGGCTACATATAGTAATACAGAGGGGCGCTGTTTTGCTCACTCGTATGCTTTCTCCGGTGAGATAGTTTAGCCACTTGCGAATTGAAAGAAAGTTGGCGGGTGCACAATGCACTGTCTGGATGCAGGAATTATTTTCGATGAATTATCACGCACTGAGAAGGTGATCAAAATAAAATAAATATAGTTGCTGGATTTCTGAAAATAGTTTTTATTTCATATTAAGTTTTAGAGAAAAGTGTTGACACCTGGCTTTGTAGTTTTCCATTGAAACAACGTCAACAGACGACAGTACGGTACCCATCTGACGCTTCTGTGAACTTTACTGAATTTAAAGCTGACCTGGTTCATATTACATAGATTTATTGTAGAAGGACAGAAGGATATTGACCTGGAATATTACTGTGTTGGCCATGTTTGAATATACCACAGTGTTTGGGTTGGGTTGCATTGTCTGGGTTCTGTCTAGGTTACCATGGGGTTCTCATGGGGTCCCTATGCACAGTTTTTCATGTGTTGCGTAACACAAGGGAATATGTAAATGTCATTTTCCACCTGAAATTTCTCTAACATACCATTACATTTCATGGAGGTAAGCTTTTGGTCATGGTGTTTATAGTATTTGGTGAGGAGTGGTTTGAGTTGTCATATAGCTATAACTATGTTAAAGGGTGTAATTCCCTCACACAGGAAACAATTGTGTTGTTTACATCTATGCTGCATGGCACCCTAAGGGGGTGTGGGTGGACGTGAAGTTGCGTTACAGTACCTGGAGTAGTGTTGTTGGAGTGACACCATCTGGTTATGTGTCTGCTGAACCTTGTCCCTCTTCTCTCTCCCTACGCCCAGATGTTGTTTGTTCTCCAGCTAGGCTGTAAGAAGAATGAATACCGGTTGTAACATAAATAAATATAATATTTTTCTGTTAATCTTGCATGATATCATAATCCTTTATCTATGCAAAGATAGTAGGTTACATCCCTTCACCTTATTCACCAACATAAGGACAAAGCAAATTGGCGTGTTACTTGTGAAAACCTCAACAAAAATATGTGTTATAACCCCATAGTTGACAGGTTACAGGTCTGACTACATCCCAATGACATTTGGGGAAATACTTAGGGTGAACTGCAGTGGTGGCGATATGAAAAAATCTGAGTTGTAGCCTGCCACCTACAGTGCCTTCAGAAATGATTCACACTAGTGGTGCGCGGTTCAGTAGTTTGTTCACCCGCAGCTACTTGCAATTGCTAATAACCTGTCCGCAACCACCCGACTATATGTGATAAAGTGAAAATCTGAGGCCCGCACACGCCTCTCACCCGCAAATATAGTGTTCCCTTTTTTTCTCTTGAACATGTTTTTCTTCAACATTTAGGCTACTCCTTTATTTATTGAACGTTTAGGCCTATTGAACAGCAGCCTATGTGATGACGCGAGCTCTCTTCTGCTCTCTCATCATGTCGAACCACCGTTCTCCATTCCACATGCTGCCAAGTAGCCTACAAACATTTCCATTTCTATAACCTGAATTACTGCCATTGCAACTTATGAGTGCACCATTTGTTTGTGCTGTTAGAGGTAACACAAACTCAATCCCTATTTCATTTGTTTATAAAAGAATGTGCTTTATTTTATGGGTTTTATTCATTGTAGGCTAATAGGCTACCTGTTGGTTTGACAGATTTGTGGGTGTTGGGCGTGCAGTGTTGCTAGTGCACGCCACACCTCTCTGTAGGGTATTTCACTCTATCATTGCATTGGTTAGTCAATTGGGATTCATACTATATTCTGACAATGATCCATTGTTTTGCTCAACCAGAAACGCAATTATGGTTTAAGTTTACTTTGGTGAAGACTGTCTGGAGAGTCACTCCAGACGACCTCAACGGCTAAGTTCCTTGGGGGTCACATTCGAAGAAAACATGTCCTGGAGTGCCCACATAGAGCGCCTGGGGAAGAAGGGAAGGAAGCGCCTGAACCACCTGAGGGTATTATGCAGAAGAAAAGTAGGAGCCACGCCAGGAACAGCCATCAGTGTATCAGAGCTATCAGAGTGTTCTAGAGCTGCATCCGGCCTTTTGAGTATGCTACACCAGCCTGGTGTAACGTGGGGAGGTCTCAGAAAACTTCAGATCATTCAAAACCTTGCCATCAAGATGGCATACACACCCCCCACATTTGTTGGCTACAGCCTGAATTTAAAGTTGATTAAATTACAGCCTGAATTTAAAAATGATATAATTGAGATTTTGTGTCATTGGCCTACACACAATACCCCATATTGTCAAAGTGTAAATATATATATATATACAGTGGGGAGAACAAGTATTTGATACACTGCCGATTTTGCAGGTTTTCCTACTTACAAAGCATGTAGAGGT
>NC_036839.1:6103899-6128900 GCF_002910315.2 Salvelinus sp. IW2-2015 | reverse complement strand
TCATGCAATAAAATGCAAATTATTTACTTAAAAATCATACAATGTGATTTTCTGGATTTTTGTTTTAGATTCCGTCTCTCACAGTTGAAGTGTACCTATGATAAAAATGACAGACCTCTACATGCTTTGTAAGTAGGAAAACTTGCAAAATCGGCAGTGTATCAAATACTTGTTCTCCCCACTGTATATGTGTGTATTTATTTTTACATTTTAAGTAATTAAAAATAAAAGTAAATATTCAACCCTTTTGATATGGCAAAAAAATAAGTTCAGTAGTAAAAATTTGCTTCAAATGTCACATAACAAGTTGCATGGACTCTGTGTGAAGTAATAGTGTTTAACATGATTTTTGAATGACTATCTCCTCTCAGTCTGTGCTAGCGAAACAGTCCTTTAGCTTAACATCCGCTTAATTGGACCACTTCCTTGTTGAGCGTGTCACTGGTCCTTCCTGTTTGAGCATGAATCAGGAGGATAGAGTTATGGTCAGATTTGCCAAAGGAAGCGTGAGGAAGAGCCTTGTGTGCATTTCTGTGTGTGGAGTAAAAGAGATCTAGAGTTTTGCCGCCTTTAGTTGCTCAGGTGACACGCTGCTTTCTCTGCATTCAAATCACCAGCCACGAGAAGCGTCACCTCTGGATGTGTGTTATCTTGTTCGCGTATGGCCCTATACAGCTCATTGAGCGCGGTCTTTGTGCCAGCATCAGTTTGTGGTGGTAAATAGACAACTATGACAATTATAAATGAAAACTCTCTTGGTAAATAGTATAGTCTGCAGCTTATCATGAGGTATTCTAACTCAGAGGAGACTTCATTAACTTCTTTGGGGTAGGGGGCAGTATTTTCACGTCCGGATGAAAAGCATGCCCAGAGTAAACGGCCTGCTACAAAGCCATAAAAGCTAGAGGAAAAAACCTGAGAAAAAATCCAACCAGGAAGTGGGAAATCTGAGGTTGGTCGATTTTCAACTCAGCTCCTATTGAAGATACAGTGGGATATTGGTAATGTTGCACTTCCTAAGGCTTCCACTAGATGTCAACGGTCGTTAGAACCTTGTCTGATGCCTCTACTGTTTAGTGGGGCCGAAGGAGAGAGGAATGAGTCAGGTCTGCCATGAAGTGACCATGCTCTCATGTGAGAGCGAGCTCTGTTCCATCGCAATTCTGAAGACACAGGAATACTCCGGTTGGAACATTATTGAAGAATTCTTTTAAAAACATCCTAAAGATTGATTCAATACTTAGTTTGTCATGTTTTTACGGACTGTAATATAACTTTTTTAACTTTTTGTCCGTACTTTCCGCTGGACCTGCCCGCGTGTCGTGAGTTTGGAAAGGGTACTGAACGCTAGAACAACAAGGAGGAATTTGGACATAAGTTATGGACATTATCGAACAAAACGAACATTTATTGTGGAACTGGGATTCCTGGGAGTGCATTCTGATGAAGATCATCAAAGGTAAGTGAATGTTTATAATGTTACCTCTGACTTCTGTTGACTGCATAAAATGGCGACTATATTTGTGTCTTGATTGGGCTCTGAGCGCCGACTCAGATTATTGCATGGTTTGCTTTTTTCGTAAAGCTTTTTTGAAATCTGACACAGCGGTTGCATTAAGGAGAAGTGCATCTAAAATTCCATGCATAACAATTGTATCTTTTAGCAATGTTTATTATGAGTATTCCTGTAAATTGATGTGGCTCTCTGCAAAATCAAAGGATGTTTTGTGACTTCTAAACGTAAGGCGCCAATGTAAACTCAGATTTTTGGATATAAATATGAACTTTACCGAACAAAACATACATGTATTGTGTAACATGAAGTCCTATGAGTGTCATCTGATGAAGATCATCAAAGGTTAGTGATTAATTTTATCTATATTTCTGCTTTTTGTGAATCCTCTCTTTGGCTGGAAAAATGGCTGTGTTATTCTGTGAATAGGCACTCACCTAACATAATCGTTTGGTTTGCTTTCGTCGTAAAGCCCTTTTGAAATCGGACACTGTGGCTGGATTTACAACAAGTGTACCTTTAAAATGGTTAAAATACATGTATGTTTGAGGAATTTTAATTATTGGATTTCTGTTGTTTTGAATTTGGCGCCCTGCAGTTTCACTGGCTGTTGAAGAGGTGGGACGCTACCGTCTCACGTACCCTAGATTAACATTAGAGATCGTGCACCAGCTGTGAACAAAGAGACATACCCCTCCCCCTCACCTTACCTGAGCCTGCCGTCCGGTCTAGATGATGTATGGAAAAGCCAGCGAGATGTATATTATCCATGTCCTTGTTCAGCTACGTCTCCGAGAAACAGAGAATATTACAGTTCTTCAGGTCCCGTCGATAGTAGAGTCTCGAGCGGAGCTCGTCCAGTTTGTTCTCTAGTGATTTTACATTCGCCAATAGGATGGAGGGTAGAGGCGGTTTATTTGCTAGCCAGCGTAGTCTCGTCAGGATGCCGCTTCGTTTGCCTCTCTTGCGCCGTTACTTCGTCTTTTGAGTCCCAAGGATTAGGGCCTGATCGGGAGTAAGCGGAACGTCCAGAGCTACCGACTCGTTGAAATTGTCATCAAAATTGAGGTTAGTGATCGCTGTTCTGATGTCCAGAAGCTTATTTTCGGTCATCGGAAATAATGGCGGAGACATTATGTAGAGATCAGCGGGGGAAAAAACACACAAAATAGCAAAATTGGTCAGCCCCTAAAATGTCTGGTGTCCACTGCAGGGCCATCACACCCAAAAAATATTTGCATTAAAATGTTGGTTCATTGACTCATTCAATAATATTTTCAATAGTCAAAGATAGAATTTGTAAGTCGCTCTGGATAAGAGCGTCTGCTAAATGACTTAAATGTAAATGTAAATGTAGGGAATATTTTCCATAATCTGACCAGAATTGTTATTGTAAAGCTATGCCTTCAAAACAAACTAGTCACGTGTAACTCAGCCTTGAGTGTCCCAGACAATGTCATGTCTGTGATATTATGTATGAGCTTAGTTCAGTAAAATGTTGGTTCATTGACTCATTCAACAATCTTTTCTATAGTCAAATATATGGTCTTTTTCCTAAAACTTGTATGCAATTTAGAATGGTGCAATTATTTGTTGGACAGAAACATGTTTTTACTTGTAGATACATATTCATCATCATTAGTCTTATATTCTCAGCATATTTCTCCTTCTAAATAACCATATTAATCTCTCCAGCAGTATCATCCCAAACATTTACATTCTAACTACAAATGTGCGAGACATCAATTTGAATGTCAGTTTTTGTCATATTTGTCTGCTTCTGCGTTGCGGAGACTAGGTGCCTGACAGTATTGACTATAACCTGGGTCATTACTCCCATCTAGTGGTGAACACAATCAGTTACTAGAGGGGAATTAAGGCATGGAGTCGTGAAATCAAGCTCCATGTCACGTGACATTTGATTTAATCCCAGCATGTATTTATTTTTCTAGTAGCATTTAGTCACTACATTTATGTCACTCTTATGGATATTCTGTGTATGGGCATTAAAAATACTCCATACTCCTGGTTATGAAACAGATCTCATGTATGGGCATTATGTAACAGTCTGCCTCATATAATATTATCGATGTTCTCTTTATTATGTCCTGCAGATGGAGCTCTCAGCCCAAGAGCATGATTCTTTCACTTGCAGTTAAGAATAATCTGGAATTTACTTTTGTATGCATGCATTGGTTGATAAATAGCATGATCTGCACACATTGTATTCATGTCAAAATCTTTCCATTCAATTCAGTGTAATATTCCATCATAATATAATGGTGACAATGCCATCATTCTAAAGCTTGTGGATTTTGAATCCATGGAGATGGTTCATAATCGTAAAACGTCAAAGCCTTTCTAAAAGAGCAGTTTGCCTAGCTCAAAAATCTGCTCATTAATAACAATGAATAAAGAAATGCATAGACTCTGCATTTCAAAAACAAAGCTATATCTGCAATATCTTTCTCAAGTGACTGCGAAAGCGCCGAGGCTACAGTAGCATACACAGGCAAAGTAAAAGGCAGATCTGTGATCTACGAGAGTTCACTGAATTAGTAGGATCTGCCGGAACTCAGGACAAGTGACCTAGATCAGGAGTGTCACACTAGCATGTTTGAGGGCTGTGCTAGAGCTGCTGTGCTGGGGTTTGTTCTGTATTTAATTACATTACCAAGCCAAGGGATTCACCCATTGTTGGGATTTACTGTGAGGACAAACATGATAGGCCCTCATATGCTCAGATAAACACAACATCTATGGTGACCAGGGTAAAACATACAATTGTTGCCATAGTGGATTAATAGTTCCCCACGATCCTCACAAATTGTTCCTCTGACAAGTGAACATATACGAGTAAGATGCTGTCGAATCTTCAGTTCATATGTGTGCAATACTTAAATGTGCGCAAATCAACATGTGCAAACATTTATACCACAATCCTGAATTGAGCCCATGGTGTGGGAACAATTGAGGGTGGGCCCACAGTCATTCCATTGCTGTCTTGTCAGCAGCAGGCAGCAGTACACTGTATGTGTGCTTATTTGGAAAAATTTTGCGCAGAAAAGTAAACACTGTCATTAAATGTTTTCCTCTGGGTGGAGGGTAAATTAGTATAATTGAGGAAGCTCTCCTCTTCCTCTCGCATTGATGTTTTGAATGAATTAGGGTAAGGCCTTGGGACCTTTACATTCAAATATTTCTTCAGTAACTCACATCCTGCTGCAACCCAGAAAACTTGATCATTTGAAATAACTTGTACAGTGTACTGTTCTGTTTAATTCCAGGAACCCAGAACCAACCATTTCCCCTCCACATCTCAGATTCAGCAGTAGTACCGACAGACATTTAACATACATTATGTTAAAAGACTATGTGGAATCTTTAGTAAAATTGTGTATAGGGCAGGGCGATATATTGAATTTTACAACGGGTGGTTCTAATCCTGAATGCTGATTGGTTAAAACTGCATTCCAGACGGTTTCTATTCCACAAGTTACCACCGGCTAAATCTATGACGTTAAAATGCCTATTTAGTCTGTTCCATCTGACTGCGCAATCCACTTTCTCATCAGCCATGCCAGGAAATGTACATACTTGATCTCCACTATAAAAAGCATCTAGGCCTCCCGGGTGGCGCAGTGGTCTAAGGCACAGCTGTGCCCAGGCAGATCGCAGCCGGCCGCAACCGGGAGGTCCATGGGGCGACGCACAATTGGCCTAGCGTCGTCCGGGTTAGGGAGGGTTTGGCCGGTAGGGATATCCTTGTCTCATCGTGCACTAGTGACTCCTGTGGCGGGCCGGGTGCAGTGCACGCTGACCAGGTCACTAAGTGTACGGTGTTTCCTCCGACACATTGGTGCTGCTGGCTTCCGGGTTGGATGCGCGCTGTGTTAAAAGAAGCTGTGCGGCTTGGTTGGGTTGTGTTTCGGAGGATGCATGGCCCTCGACCTTTGTCTCTCCCGAGCCCGTACGGGAGTTGTAGCGATGAGACAAGACAGTAACTACTAACAATTGGGGAGAAAAAGGGGGTAAAAAAAAAAGCATCTAGACCTCCACTATAAATAGCACATTATCTCACATTTCTTTTAGACTAAGATTTAGTTTTCAACTGCGGAGATTTGTATAAACCTTTCTGTCTGTCTCTCCAACATTGAAACATTGTTTCAATATTCAAATTGGATCTCCAGCTGTCCCATAGTAACGAACGTGATGGGAGTCTGGATGAGAC
Source organism: Salvelinus sp. IW2-2015 (assembly GCF_002910315.2). Lineage (NCBI taxonomy): Eukaryota > Metazoa > Chordata > Actinopteri > Salmoniformes > Salmonidae > Salvelinus > Salvelinus sp. IW2-2015. The sequence continues at coordinate 6,123,156 of NC_036839.1, read as the reverse complement.
AGACAAGCAGTGTTTCTCAGCCAGTCAAAAACATGAATCAGCTGGCATCCTTTTTATGGTTATATACAAAGAAATGTAAATTGAAAAAAGGTCGAACTAAATGACGTGCAGCTAGTTTGCAGCCTTTCCAGCTTCAGTTTGAAGTGATTGTGTTAGCTGTGTTATTGGCTAGCTCCACTGAACAACAGTGTCCTGACGAGTGAGCAAATTTTCTATGTCAGGTGAAATCGCACCTCATTAGCTCATTGTTATGGATGTATCCAGGTAAATGTCACTAGAAAACAGCTTAAACAAATGCAAATGCAGCTACTTTGATGTTATTCTGGCTACACTTTTTGACGTGACTGTAAATTAGCCGTAGTTGGCTAGCTAGCAAGAGAAGGAGAAGAACATTGCCAGTCAGTAAGACAATGGAACGTTTAGAATGAACGACTGGATCGCCAGTCCATAGACACAGAACAGATAGAACAAATAACCAGCCAGCTTGGGTAGCAACCCTAAATTTGTGTCGGGGCTATATCTTGTGGAAGGATGAAATAGTATGACTAAATTAATCAAAATACAGTTTTTAATGAAAATATCAGTCATTATTTGAATATGTTGGTAACCTGTTGTATAAAAGTGAAAATGTTCTGAGTCCATCACGCAGACATGAATAAATAACTCTCCGGGAAGAAGAAAGGCGGGGGTGTATGTTCCATGATTAACTAGTCATGGTGTGATTGTCATAACATACAGACACTCAAGTCCTTTTGTTCACCTGACCTAGAATACCTCACAATCAAATGCCGACCGACCGTATTACCTCCGAGTATTCTCTTCGGTTACAGTCACAGCCGTGTATATTCCCCCTTAAGCCGATACCACGACGGCCCTCAAAGAACTACACTGGACTTTATGCAAACTGGAAACCACATATCCTGAGGCCGCATTTATTGTAGCTGGGGATTTTAACAAAGCAAATTTGAGGAAAACGCTACCGAAGTTCTACCAACACATTGACTTTAGTACTCACGCTTGAAAAACATTGGACCACCGAAATGCCTACAAGAACCTCTCCCGCCCACCCTTCAGCAAATCTGATCACAACTTTTTCTCCTCTCTTCCTATAGGCAGAAACTCAAACAGGAAGTACCCGTGCTAAGTTCTATTCAACGCTGGTCTGACCAATCGGAATCCATGCTTCAAGATTGTTTTGATCACGCGGACTGGGATATGTTTCCCATAGCTTCTGAGAATAACATCGACGAATACACGGACACAGTGACTGATTTCATCAGGAAGTGTATAGGAGAAGTTGTATTAAAACCTACCCAAAACAGAAACCGTGGATAGATGGCAAGGTGACTGGGAATGTGGCCGAATACAAACAGTGTAGTTATTCCCACCATAAGGCAATCGAACAGGCGAAATGTCAGAGACAAAGTGGAGTCACAATTCAACAGCTCAGACACAAGACTAATGTGGCAGGGTCTACAGACAATCACAGACTACAAAGGGAAAACCAGCCACATCGCGGAAACTGACATTTTGCTTCCGGACAAGCTAAACACCTTATTTGTACGCTTTGAGGATAAGACAGTGCCACCGACACAGCCCGCTACCAAGGACTGTGGGCTCTCCTTCTCCATGGCCGATGTGAGTAAGACATTTAAGCGTGTTAACTCTCGCAAGGCTGCCGGCCCAGGCGGTTTCCCTAGCCGCGTCCTCAGAGCATGCGCAGACCAGCTGGCTGGAGAGTTTACGGACATATTCAATCTCTCCCTATCCCAGTCTGCTGTCTACACTTGCTTCAAGATGTCCACCATTGTTCCTGTACCCAAGAAAGCAAAGGTAACTGAACTAAATGACTATCGCCCTGTAACACTCTCTTCTGTCATCATGAAGTGCTTTGAGAGGCTAGCTATATCACTTCTACCTTACCTGATACCTAGAGCCTAGACCCACTTTAATTTGCTTACCGCCCCAATTGATCCACAGACGTTTCAATCGCCATCACACTGCACACTGCCCTATCCCATCTGGACATCAAGAATACCTATGTAAGAATGCTGTGCATTGACTATAGCACAGAATTCAACTCCATAGCTCCCTCCAAGCTCATCATTAAGCTCGGAACCCTGGATCTGAACCCCGCCCTGTGCAACTGGGTCCTGGACTTCCTGATGGGCCGCCCCAGGTGGTGAAGTTAGGAAACAACACCTCCACTTCGCTGACCCTCAACACAGGGGCCCCACAACACCCGTGCCAATATATCCTCCAAACACAGGCTTCTCTGGCATTACCACTTAAATAGACACCGGCTGGAATGTGGTTTAAAACAATCAGCATTCAGGATTAGAATCTAAGTATTCAGGAATTTTTTGTTATTTTTCGGTTTTATGAGCGTTTATGGCCGCGTGTTCTCATGTTGTATTTTTGGTCTCGTCTCCATTGCTCCTCTGTGCTGTGTCCACCTTCCCATTTACACCAGAGATCTGTATATAATGACGAGATTCTAGTCTCCTCCCTAGCAATGGGAATCGTTGTCCCAAAGGCGGGAAGGTAGGTGACAAGCTTAGGTCAATGTTCTGCCTGCGGTTATGGAACCCCTACCTGTCCCAGACCTGCTGTTTTCAACTCTTAATGATCGGCTATGAAAAGCCAACTGACATTTATTCCTGATTATTATTTGACCATGCTTGTCATTTATGAACATTTTGAAAATCTTGGCTCTCTCTAATTCTCTCCTTCTCTCTTTCTCTCTCTCTCGGAGGACCTGAGCCCTAGGACATACGTCAGGACTACCGGGCATGATGACTCCTTGCTGTCCCCAGTCCACCTGGCCTTGCTGCTATTCCAGTTTCAACTGTTCTGCCTGCGGTTATGGAACCGCCACCTGTCCCAGACCTGCTATTTTCAACTCTTGATGATCGGCTATGAAAAGCCAACTGAAAATTATTCATGATTATTATTTGACCATGCTTGTCACTTATGAACATTTTGAACATCTTGGCATAGTTCTGTTATAATCTCCACCCGGCACAGCCAGAAGAGGACTGGCCACCCCTCATAGCCTGTTCCTCTCTAGGTTTCTTCCTAGGTTTTGGCCTTTCTAGGGAGTTTTTCCTAGCCACCGTGCTTCTACACCTGCATTGCTTGCCTGTTGGGTTTTAGGCTGGGTTTCTGTACAGCACTTCGAGATATTAGCTGATGTACGAAGGGCTATATAAAATAAAATAAACTTGAATGTGTTTTTATGGGCTTATTTGGGACAGATTTTAGCAAGAGTGAAACCTCTCGCTTTGCCTCTTCCTCTATGGTTTACACACACACCAAGCCCCTCCCCCTGCCTCTCTCGCCAACAACGTTGAGAGAGATCACATCTTCCTCTCTGACAAGCGGTTTCAACTTGCTATTTGCATTTGAGGTTTGGTCCAATATAATCGGCCATATGGACACCAAAACACATTGAGACATGATTTTACTGCGATAGAGACGTTTTTACAACAATACCCATTTATGTCTCAAAAACTATAATTAAATAAAGGTTCAATTAAAAAAAGAATACTAATAATAATTGCACTTAGAGCATACTCTACTAAAACAAGAGTAGCCTGCAAATGAACATTGATTATGGAAAATTAATACTCAGTTTGTCGCGAGGCATTGGGGTATCACGTACTGTTAGCAGCCTTTTAGCCAAAGACTGTCATACTCATGACAGTGCTTATCAGGGCCGGGCATGATATTGTACGAGTTGATTCGGGTTGGGCCGGCCTCGGCTTATGGTTTGCACAACATTGTAACCTACTGTATGTTAGAGACCAACGGCTGGCCGTGGCTGTGTGAGAAGCGTGCCTGTGTCTGGCAGAACTGGAACGAGATTCACTTTCTATGATCTCCCTCTCTCTACTCTGATAGACATGAATGAGCCTGCAACTCTTATCTCTCCAGCGTTGCACTTCATCATTTATTTTCCTTATAGAACAAAACAATCTCACACTCAATTCGTGCAAATATGTACAAAAGTGTTTCAGCAGATTGTGCTTTTTTTGTGTATGAAAATACACACCTTTTTGTTCGACTTTATTCGCAGGAATAGACACCAATATTTGTGCGACTTCATTCACAGTAAAATACATTTTGGGGGGGCAAATTTCGGAACAATCTTTTGAAAGTTATTGGTGCAATGCATTTTGTGCAATGGTGTTCTACACTGAGTTTTTTTGTGTCCCACATGTATTTATATGAAAAAAGAAACATGTTAATAATCCAATATTGTTAATCATCCAGGTTGTCACCGATATAATTATAATATTGTATTGACCTGGCTAGATCATAAATGAACAAATGTCCAGATGGAGGATTGCGTTTACGATTTGTTAACCGAACTCAACACAGGCTACTGTTTGGCCGTATCCCACGCCAAATAAACCAAGGAAAACAGTATCAAACAACGGTGACTCATCTCTTGTTAAGACCAGACGTAAGGAGAGAGAACAATGGCTAAGCATGGTCTTAAACTTGCGGTGCTCCACCCCCCTTCCAAACCCCCCCACCGCTCCACTAAGCACAAGGATGCCCGGCACTGGAACATTCCAGGCGTTCCCGTGGTTGGCAGATAACAGGTTGACTGGCAGGGTTCAATTCTCGAGCCGACTCTTTTCTTTGTGTATTACAATGATGTCGCTCTTGCTGCTGGTCTGATCCACCTCTACGCAGACGACACCATTCTGTATACATCTGGCCCTTCTTTGGACACTGTGCTAACACACCTCCAAACGAGCTTCAATGCCGTACGACACTCCTTCCGTGGCCTCCAACTACTTTAAATGCTAGTAAAACTAAGTGCATGCTCTTCAACCGATTGCTGCCCGCACCCTCCCGCCCAACTAGCATCACTACTCTGGACGGTTCTGACTTAGAATATGTGGACAACTACAAATACCTACGTGTCTGGTTAGACTGTAAACTCTCCTCCCAGACTCACATTAAGCATCTCCAATCCAAAATTAAATATAGAATAGGCTTCCTATTTCACAACAAAGCCTCCTTCACTCATGCTGCCAAAAATACCCTCGTAAAACTGACTAGCCTACCGATCCTTGACTTCGGTGATGTCATTTACAAAATAGCCTCCAACACTCTACTCAGCAAACTGGATGTAGTCTATCACAGTGCCATCCGTTTTGTCACCAAAGCCCCATATACTACCCACCACTGCGACCTGTACACTCTCGTTGGCTGGCCCTCACTACATATTAGTCTCCAAACCCATTGGCTCCAGGTCATCTATAAGTCTTTGCTAGGTAAAGTCCTGGCTTATCTCAGCTCACTGGTCACCATAGCAACACCCACCCGTAGCACACGATCCAGCAAGTATATTTCACTGGTCATCCACAAAGCCAACACTTACTTTGGCCGCCTTTCCTTCCAGTTCTCTGCTGCCAATAACTGGAAGGAATTGCAAACATCTCTAAAGCTGGAGTCTTATATCTCCCTCTCTAATGTTAAGCATCAGCTGTCAGAGCAGCTTACCAATCACTGTACCTGTACAGAGCCAATCTGTAAATAGTACACCCAACTACCTCATCCCCATATTATTACTTACCCTCTTGCTACTTTGCACCCCAGTATCTCTACTTGCACATCATCATCTGCAAATATATCCCTCCAGTATCAATGCTAAATTGTAATTAATTTCGCCTCTATGGACTATTTATTGCCTACCTCCCTACTCTTCTACATTTGTACACACTGTACATAGATCTTTCTATTTTTCTTTAATTTTGTGTTATTGACTGTACGTTTGTTTTATGTGTAACTCTGTGTTGTTGTTTATGTCGCACTACTTTGCTTTATCTTGGCCAGGTCGCAGTTGTAAATGAGAACTTGTTCTCAACTGGCCTACCTGGTTAAATAAAGGTGAAATAAAAAATTAAAAAATAAATGTTGGACCCCGCGAACACTGGGTACTGGTAAGTGCAACACAACAAACGAACAGCATAACTCATAACAAACAGTTGTCTTTGAGGGTTGCTACAATATCATAGTAGCCTTACGTTTTATTTATTATTAATGTCAATGCTGTTTTCTATGCTTGTTTTCACTTAATACTTTGGGATACTGGTGCTATATCAGAGGGTTGCCAGATTGGAAAAAAATCTATATTGTCAGGTTTTTTCTGTGGTGTTGAGGAAGGTATTTGATTGGGGAATGGGGATACATTTTCATGATGGGAAATTAATTAATCAATAAATGTGGGGAAACAGAAGACCTACAAAAAATGTTTGGTTTAAATTCCCATGGTGCAACTGCATGGTATTTGCAATTATAACGAGTCTGGGCTATGATCAATTAAGCCACACCAATGCAGTGTAACAGGTTAATGTAAAATAATGAATTATGTTAGCTTACACTAATGGCACTTCCAAGGCCATTTCATGATGATTATTATGGTCGTGTCTATCATTTACTTTCTTCCACTACATTGTGGTCATGAGTTGGGCTCACGTCCAGCTCACGTCTAGTTAAATCTAGTGGTGGGAAGCATTTCTGCTATTCAACATTGTGTTGGTGTAATTACATTGATATATCTAGTGAACAATGGATAAGCAACAGGCGTGACGGATAGAAGTTTTCACTACAGGTGTGATCAAGACCTACATCAAAGTTGCCTGAAGCTGAATGGAAAGTGCTTTGCCCTGACCGTTTTATCAGAAGAAAATCCTCTGTGACTAGACATTTACATGAGTTAACTTACCAGTGTGGACCCAAACCAAAGTCATGATACACATTTGCAAACTTCCTGTTTAAAGTGTTAACATCCATGGTTTATTTTGTTTCTGAAGCTTCTCATCTAATAATCTGACAATGATCCACATCATACGGGTAGACAAATAATGTAAGTTTATGCAGCAAAACACAACTCTCCGTTTTTTAGGATGCAAACCAGTAATATTAATCACTGTTGATCCATTCCTGTCCTGATCTAATGAGATGATGAGAGGTTTCCTACGGCCTAGAATCCGGCCTTTCCCAGTCATGAAGGACAAAGCTGGCCCTTCTTGCTTCTCATTGGCGAAGACTGAACCACAGTAAGTGGTATAGCGATTCATCTCTTATACCCCTATTCCCTAATCTTATACCCATAGGTTGAATAAAACCCCTTTTAAGCTGATATAACTTGTATAATTATTATTGGCTGTGAAACCCATATCTGAAAGGCTTCAGACTTGGCAGAGTTGGGCTCACGTCCAGCTCACGTCTAGTTAAGTGATCTAGTGGTGGGAAGCATTCCTGCTATTCAACATTTGTGTTTGTAATTACATTGATATATCTAGTAACAATGGATAAGCAACAATGGCTGACGGATAGAAGTTTTCACTACAGGTGTATCAAACCTACATCAAAGTTGCCTGAAGCTGAATGGAAAGTGCTTTGCCCTGACCGTTTATTCAGAAGAAAATCTCTGTGACTAGACATTTACGTTAACTTACCAGTGTGGACCCAAACCAAAGTCATGATACACAGCAAACTTCCTGTTGAAAGTGTTAACATCCATGGTGTTATTTTGTTTCTGAAGCTTCTCATCTAATAATCTGACAATGATCCACATCATACGGGTAGACAAATAATGTAGTGTATGCAGCAAAACACAACTCTCCGTTTTTTAGGATGCAAACCAGTATATTAATCACTGTTGATCCATCCTGTCCTGATCTAATGAGATGGATGAAGGATTCCCTACGGCCTAGAATCGAGGCCTTCCCCAGTCGAAGACAAACTGCCCTCTCGCTTCTCATTTGGCGAAGACTGAACTCAAGAAGTGGTTATTGTCAGATTCTCTTAACCCCTATTCCAACTTAACCTAGTTTAAATAAACCCCTTTTAAGCTGATATAACTTGTATAATTATTATTGGCTGTGAAACCCATATCTGAAAGGCTTCAGACTGAGCATTTCTCAATGGAAAGTGCTGCTGACATTGAACATATTTATTTCTTTCTTCAGTGGAAATGCAGAATATGTATAAAAATGCCAAATTGACCTAAATCTAAATCAAGCAGAAATGTACGACTATTTAACCATCTTAATTATTACTGAAACATGCAAACTACAAACATTTAACCAGTTAAAGATAATGAATACATGACAACTAGATAAAAATATTTAATAAATTATAATTCCTACAAAAGTAAAGAGTTGGCTAGAACTTGAATGCAAACAAAGTGAGTGTGTGTATTATGTGTGTAAGTGTTTGTGTGCGTGTGTGTGTATTATGGTGTGTATTATAATATCCCATCATAAAACTGCATCCCCAATCCATAATCAAATACCTTCATCGATACCACAAAACACAACAGAAAAATCGGTATTTTTTCTCCAATCTGGCAACATAGCCTTTGATAAAATGCATTATGAAAGAAATGGTGTAATGTACATGAAAAAGTGGTGGCTTGTACTAAATGCGTTATGAAGAAAATTGTGTAACGTAGGCTCCATGAAATACGAAATGCGTTATGAAGAAAATTGTGTAGGCCTACTGTTGCCTTCACAAAAAGAGGGCCTTTCCAGTATCCCAAAGTATTAAGCAAAAATAAGAATAGAAAACAGTATTTGCATTACAAAAAATGGCAACAACGTAAGTGTCACAATCTGACCATAGTTCTTTTGTATTTTCTTTGTTTTAGTGTGGTCAGGGCGTGAGTTGGGTGGGTAATCTATGTTTTCTATTTCTGTGTTGGTTTTCTGTGTTTGGCCTGATATGGTTCTCAATCAGAGGCAGCTGTCAATCGTTGTCCCTGATTGGGAACCATATTTAGGTAGCCTGTTTTCTGTTGGGTTTTGTGGGTGGTTGTTTTCAGTCTTTGTGTGTCTGCACCAGATAGAACTGTTTCGGTCTTCACTTTGTAGTTTTGTAATTTGAAGTGTTCAGTTTCAGTTTCATTAAATAAGATGAACACTAACCACGCTGCGCTTTGGTCCTCTCCTTCCACCGACGACAACCGTTACAGTAAGGCTACAATTACATTATAATTATTTCGGTGACAACCTGGTTGATTAACAATATTGGGTTGTTTACATGTTTTTTAGAAATATATAAATAAATGTGGGACACAAAAAATGGGAATGTATAACACCATTGCCCATCATGCATTGCTATAATAACTTCCAAAAGATTGTTCCGAAGTTTGCCACCCCCAACAAGTATTTTCCAATGAATAAAGTCGCACAAAAATGTGTGTGTTTACCTATGAATTACGTCGCAAAAAATATGTCTTGTCACACAAATTAAGCAACACAAAAGCGCACAAAAACGCACAAAGTCAAAATATAACACAGGGCTGTAACCCAAACAAAGAGAGAGGTGTAAAACCTCTAATAAATACACGGGACGAGACCCGTAATAACAAGTGTACACTAACACTGTAACATGCAAGCCGATTCAACAGAGCACAAGTACTCACAAGACCAAATTGAACAATAATCAACAAGGACAATGGGGAACAGAGGGCACATACAGTTGAAGTCGGAAGTTTACATACACTTAGGTTGGAGTCATTAAAATTTGTTTTTCAACCACTCCACAAATTTCTTGTTAACAAACGATAGTTTTGGCAAGTCGGTTAGGACATCTACTTTGTGCATGACACAAGTAATTTTTCCGACAATTGTTTACAGACAGATTATTTCACTTATAATTCACTGTATCACAATTCCAGTGGGTCAGAAGTTTACATACACTAAGTTGACTGTGCCTTTAAACAGCTTGGAAAATTCCAGGAAATTATGTCATGGCTTTAGAAGCTTCTGATACGCTAATTGACATAATTTGAGTCAATTGAAGGTTTACCTGTGGATGTATTTCAAYGCCTACCTTCAAACTCAGTGCCTCTTTGCTTGACATCATGGGAAATGTCCTTGGGAGCAATCCTTGGGAGCAATATCCAAACGCATGAAGGTACCACATTCATCTGTACAAACAATAGTACGCAAGTATAAACACCATGGGACCACGCAGCCATCATACCGCTCAGGAAGGAGACGCGTTCTGTCTCCTAGAGATGAACGTACTTTGGTGCGAAAAGTGCAAATCAATCCCAGCACAACAGAAAAGGACCTTATGAAGATGCTGGAGGAAACAGGTACAAAAGTATCTATATCCACAGTAAAACGAGGCTTATATCGACATAACCTGAAAGTCTGCTCAGCAAGGAAGAAGCCACTGCTCCACAACCGCCAATAAAATAAGCCAGACTACGGTTTGCAACTGCACATGGGGACAAAGATCGTACTTTTTGGAGAAATGTCCTCTGGTCTGATGAAACAAAAATAGAACTGTTTGGCCATAATGACCATCGTTATGTTTGGAGGAAATAGGGGGAGGCTTGCAAGCTAAAGAACACCATCCCAACCGTGAAGCACGGGGGTGGCAGCATCATGTTGTGGGGGTGCTTTGCTGCAGCAGGGACTGGTGTACTTCACAAAATAGATGGCATCATAAGGAACGGAAATTATGTGGATATATTGAAGCAACATCTCAAGACATCAGTTAGGAATTTAAAGCTTGGTCGCAAATGGGTCTTCCAACTGGACAATGACCCCAAGCATACTTCCAAAGTTGTGGCAAAATGGCTTAACGACAACAAAGTCAAGGTATTGGAGTGGCCATCACAAAGCCCTGACCTCAATCCTATAAAAAATGTGTGGGCAGAACTGAAAAATCATGTGCGAGCAAGGAGGCCTACAAACCTGACTCAATTACACCAGCTCTGTCAGGAAGAATGGGCCAAAATTCACCCAACTTATTGTGGGAAGCTTGTGGAAGGCTACCTGAAATGTTTGACCCAAGTTAAACAATTTAAAGGCAATGCTACCAAATACTAATTGAGGGTATGTAAACTTCTGACCCACAGGGAATGTGATGAAAAAGAAATAAAGCTGTAAAAATCATTCTCTCTACTATTATTCTGACATTTCACATTCTTAAAATTAAGTGGTGATCCTAACTGACCTAAGACAGGGAATTTTTACTAGGATTGAATGTCAGGAATTGTGAAAAACTGAGTATAAAGTATTTGGCTAAGGTGTATGTAAACTTCCGACTTCAACTGTATATAACACATACTAATCAGAGGGAATGGGAAAGGTGTGCGTAATGAGACAAGCAGTCCGGGGTTGGTGGTAATGAATCCAGTTCGGTGACGCCTAGAAGGCAAGTGACTAGACCTCCGAAGCTGGTGAATGGAATGGAAGCAGTACGCAGGGAATCCGTGACAGGAGCCACAAGCACCCCTGCAGCACCTCTTGATAAATGTAAACCATTGCTAAGTTACTGGAGGAGTGCAGGAACCCTGATAAAATGAAATACATTTGCCAAAGTTATTGTACTCCTCTGTTTTAGAAAAGAAAGAAAATAATTCAGAATAGCCACTATACCATAGAAAGTATATCATTTAGCCACAGAGGATCAGGACTAAAAAAATATTCATAATCTCCTAGCTTGGAGTTTAGCCAATACAAGGCATAGCTACAGTCGGAAACACGTGGCAAATCTGTCACTGAACAAACAGCATGCAGACAAAACAGGCATTGTCGCAATACATTGAATACTATAGCTGGAAAACACAGTGTGAAGAAAAAAAATGGCTCCGGAACCAAAATGAAGGATCAATCTGCCTGCTGTTGGCTCACCAACCATATTTGATCAACTCTCAAATAGGCCTTATTGTTTATAATAGAGGAAATAGAGAGAAGGAGAGAGAGAGAGATCGAGAGAGAGAGAGAGACAGAGAGAGAGAGAGAGAGAGAGAGAGAGAGAGAGAGAAGAGAGAGAGAGAGAGAGAGAGAGAGAGAGAAGAGAGACGAGAGAGAGAGAGAGAGAGAGAGAGAGATGAAGAGAGAGAGAGAGAGAGAGAGAGAGAGGGAGAGGAGATAGAGAGAGAGAGAGAGAGGCTTTTAGCACGAGCACATCGGCCATCACCAGCGAGTGAGCTGCGCATCATTGGTTGAGTCAGTGAAGCTGGAAAGCATTTTTAGGACTATAATTTCCTCCTCATGTTGTAGCCTACAATATGTGTCTGCAAACACCTAGGCTATTGATGAATTCAAGACGAGGTCGTTTTTATTGATCTCAGATTATCAGTTTGTCAGTGTCAAAGTAGCCTGTCATTTCGAACATTTGTGTGGTATTATGGTGCTTTCATGACAACTGGGAACTCTGGAAAAAACAAGGTCCAAACACAACGTCAGTGATCTTCGGGTCGAAACTCGGAGCTCTAGAAAGAGGCCTGAGCTCCCGACTTGGAATTCCGAGTTGAATGAGTCCTCGGTTATCTTGAACGCACTGGAGTCAGAAGTCGGAGATTTCCCAGTCAGAGAGTTTTGAACACGGCATTGAAAAATATTATGCCAAAGTCTCCAGTCACGTAAAATGATGTCGAATTGCATGAAATGTATCTTTAAAAGGTAAAAATGTTCTCGTACCCTAGGCCTTTCAATATTTTCTCCATATGTGCAACTATGGTAAGTGCCCCTGCTCTATGTCACTATGAACATGCAATGATATGCATGTGTCACACCCAGACCATAGAGAGATGTTTATTCTCTATGTTGGTTAGGTCGGGGTGTGATTAAGGGTGGTGTAACGGTTGTCATATTCGTCCTCCTCCTCGGACGAGGAGAGGCGAGACGGATCGGACCAATACGCAGAGTGGGTAGTGCTCATGATAATTTATTAAATCGAAACTGAAACACGAAACTGAAACAAAATAACAAAATGAATACAACCGAAAACAGTCCCGTGTGGCACGAATACTAACACGGAAACAAACACCCACAAAAACACACGTGAAACCCCGGCTGCCTAAGTATGATTCTCAATCAGGGACAACGATTGACAACTGCCTCTGATTGAGAATCATACCAGGCCGAACACAAAAATCCCAACATAGAAAATCACACATAGACAAACCCACCCAACTCACGCCCTGACCAACTAAATAAATACAAGACAAAGGAAAACAGGTCAGGAACGTGACAGTTGGGTTATCTAGGGGAATTGTATGTCTATGTTGGACTGGTGTGGTTCCCAATCAGAGGCAGCAGTTTATCGTTGTCTCTGATTGGGGATCATATTTAGATAGCCATTTCCCCATTGTGCTTTGTGGGATCTTGTCTAGGTATAGTTGCCTGTGAGCACTACTCTGAGCATCACGTTTCGTTTGTTCGCTGTATTTGTTTTAGTTTCTCTTCCAAATAAAAGGATGGAAACATACCACGCTGCATCTTGGTCCACTACTTATAACGATCGTGACAGAAGATCCCACCACCAAAGGACCAAGCAACGTGGCCAGGAGGAGCAGAGATCCTGGGCCCGGGTGAGAAAGGAGGATCAACGTCGACTCCGAAGTTCACGACCACGACGGAAGCCCGAGAGGCAGCCCCCCCCAAAAAAATGTTGGGGGGGTGCACACGGATTGGTCGGCTAAGCCGAGGGGCGAGTCTGAGGGTGAGGAGGAATATTGGGATATGTCTTTCCTTCTTAATGCGTTTCAGCCAATCAGTTGTGTATGGCAAAAACAGCTCAAATAAGCAATGAGAAACGACAGTCCATCATTACTTTAAGACATGAAGGTCTGTCAAAGTTTCTTCAAGTGCAATCGCAAAAACCATCAAAAGCTATGATGAAATGAGGAAGGAAAGGAAGACCCAGAGTTACCTCTGCTGCAGAAGATAAGTTCATAAGAGTTAACTGCACCTCAGATTGCAGCCCAAATAAATGCTTCACATAGTTCAAGTAACAGACACATCTCAACATCAACTGTTCAGAGGAGACTGTGTGAACCAGGCCTTCATGGTCGAATTGTTGCAAAGAAACCACTACTAAATTACACCGATAAGAAGAAGAGACTTGCTTGGGCAAAGAAACACGAGCAATGGACATTATACCAGTGGAAATCTGTCCTTTGGTCTGATGAGTCCAGGTTTGAGATTTTGGGTTCCAACTGCCGTGTCTTTGTGAGACGCAGAGTAGGTGAACAGATAATCTCTGCATGTGTAGTTCCCACCGTGAAGCATGGAGGAGGAGGTGTGATGGTGTGGGGGTGCTTTGCTGGTGACACTGTCTGTGAATTATAATCATTTACAATTCAAGGCACACTTAACCAGCATGGCTACCAGGACAATGACTCAACACACCTCCAGGCTGTGTAAGGGCTATTTGACCAAGAAGGAGAGTGATGGAGTTCTGCATCAGATGACCTGGCCTCTACAATCACCTGACAACCCAATTGAGATGGTTTGGGATGAGATGGACCGCAGAATGAAGGAAAAGCAGCCAACAAGTGCTCAGCATATGTGGGAACTCCTTCAAGACTGTTGGAAAAGCATTCCAGGTGAAGCTCGTTGAGAGAATGCCAAGAGTGTGCAAAGCTCTCATCAAGGCAAAGGGTGGCTACTTTGAATAATATAAAATATATTTTAATTTGTTTAACACTTTTTTGGTTACTGCATGATTCCATATGTGTTATTTCATAGTTTTGATGTATTTACTATTATTCAACAATGTAGAAAATAGTAAAAAATTAAGAAAAACCCTTGAATGAGTTGGTTTTTCAAACTTTTGACTGATACTGAAACATGAAGTTTGAAAAATGTAGATGTGATTTTTAGGCCGTATTGCGCGGCCCTAGTATCGTAACAATTCACTTCTACCCAAAGGGGTGAAGCAAGGATGTGTAGTAAGGGCCTGCAGGGTGTTCAAGACAAAAAGTATACAAACATGTTGTTGATAAAGCCTCTGACGTCAGCTGAAAATGAACTGTCTTATTTATTTTAGATAGGTTAGAGTACCCATATATAAGCCTGTAAAAGCGGGGCTAGCTATCTTTGCTCCCAGGCTATTGCTATCTGCAGCATAAACTTGATTATGTAAACAACACCTTGATTACATAAACTATTTGATTTCATGAAACTAAAATGAATGCATACTACCACAGTCTATTTATGACGGAGAGTATTTATATCGTTCACTGTGTGTATCATATTCTCGTTGCACTTGCCTGGTTGTACCCAAAACATGTAGCTTAACTACCTCAACCTAAATGTATTTCGCAGTCTCTCTTGTCCAGACAGTCGATTGTGTGCCTTGATGGACTAATCATGCACATGTATCTGTGGACAATGACCATCCCCTTGCCCTGAGCCACATCACATCCACTGTTGAGTAAGCGTCCTCTCCTATTCAGGGCTGCTGCTGCTGTTGTTGTTGCCCATTATCTCCCATTTCTATTGGATGAGACAGCCTTCTCGTCGGGAAGAAACATGGAGGTATACATCACATAACGCGTGCTACGCACTTTTCAAAATTCTGTACTCCCGTTTTGGATCTGTGTGCACACTTGTTTAGATAGGCGCCAACAGAAGCAATACTCTGCATGTACACTAATCTAAGAAAGTTGCTTCACCTAAAGTGCACAGCTGGCACGGAACCCATTGGATTCCGCATTCAAGTTTCAACCGTAATTCACAGTTACCCGGCACAGTGCCATTTTGAATATACCCCTTGGGGTTTATACTCCTTTGGGTTTATCCAGTTTATACTCCTTATTACATAAGTGCAGTCCATTAACACATCATGGACCTTGCTACTGCTACACAAACCATACCTCACAGTTGTCATCTGTCTGTCTGTCAGTCAGTCGCCATGACAATTCTCAGGCCATGCATAACACACCAACAATGTGGCAATCCAGAGCCGCACGAAGCAGGCTTACATTTCAGCATGACGGTCATTCATTTAAAGCAGCCATCATGGCAGCGTCTTACCCTGCCAGCGGCTATCCATGAGTAGGGATGTCAGTATAGACAGCACATGGAGGAATCTTCACTGTAGAGCACGCAGTGGTGGTGATCAGTGGGGGCGCAACATAGCACCATCCTTAATGGCCAGGTCTCCCTTGAAAAAGAAGTCTTTTGATCTCAATGGGACCGCCTGGTGAAATAGAGATAAAATAAAAATCCAGCCAGGGAACCCAGTCAAGGGCCCATGTTGAAGCTTCAATGAAGAGAAGGCACGGTTTGGTCTTCACGACTTCAACAGCTGTTTAGATCCAGGGAGGAATTACAGGGAAATCCACTAGGAATCTGAGACAACAAGATCCACTTGAGGTTCATATCCACGGAGATGAAAGGAAAAGGCTCTCGCAAAAATACCATAACCCCATGTGCACCTACATTTCTCTCTCTCTCTCTCTCTCTCTCTCTCTCTCTCTCTCTCTCTCTCTCTCTCTCTCTCTCTCTCTCTCTCTGCAATAACTCTCCTGTAATTGCCTCTATTTCTGTCCTTTTTCTCAGATGTCCACTCATACTTCTCTCTCTCTCTCTCTCTCTCTCTCTCTCTCTCTCAGCTGTGTTTCAGTGTTATGCTCAGCCTGTGCCCGGGGCATGTATAACATGTGTTCAGGGTGGGGGTTGGGGACTGCTGACTTCATAGGTGGCATGTTCTGCTTCTGCAAGGCTGGTGAGGATAGCCATCGCATTTTGTACTATTTTAAAGAGAGAGACCATGATGAGACAATGAGTTCAGAGTTGCCTCCATAGGTACTTCAAAATCGTAATACTTTACATGAGAATGTACCAATGCGATATTTGACCAATGGTATAAATGTATTTGAATTGACAAAATCTATTAAGTTCAAAGGGAATGTGTGACTTGTGGGTACTGCCGAGGAAGATATGCTACACGGTCACGACTGAATTGGTCTCAGTTGTGCCCCTCTTTTGAAAAGATTAGTCCAATGTCTTCAGTGGAGTAGCATGATTCAATAGAAGATGCACATCATGTCACATGACCCTCAGATGATACGCTGCCAGGCAACTCATGTCAAAAGAATCCTATACCGCTTCTATTGAAGAACTAAAATGCATAAAACTRTTAAAACATTTGATAATTACAGTGACATTTCTATAGTGAACATTAGATTATTAGAGAGAAATGTAAGGGCTATAAAATAAGGGCAATAGCATTAACGCCTGATATGATATAATATAGTATCTGGAGCAGGGAGGGGCAACTGAAGTCCTCAGGGGCCGGAGTGGTGTCACACTTTTTCCCCATCCCTAGTGAACACAGCTGATTAAACTAATTGCATTCTAAACTGAAGATCATGATTAGTTGATTATTGGAGTCAGGTGTTAGCTGGGGCTGGGGATYGGGCTGGGGCAAAAGTGTGACACCAATCAGGTCCCCGAAGACTGGAGTTGCACATCCCTGATCTACAGTATATTTATGGTTTGAAAATACAGTAACAGACAACCAATTCCATGTTATCATAATGTCTGTTTGCTCAGTGACGCCATAATCCACACTATCTATTGAGGATCCAAAGCACCCTCCTAGAAAGTGCTTAGAAGGCAGTATCAACCTAGAATCTAGCATGATGGCATTTATAGTCATTAGGGCTATCAGAAGTGACTCTCCAGGCTTAATGAGATTAATAAAGAGGGAGGTATGTAGAGAGAGAAAAGGGGAGTGAGAGAGAGAGTTTTAATGTCATGTGCACAAGTACAGTGAAATGCCTTTCTTGCCAGCTCTAAATCCAACAATGCAGTAATCAATATCAATGTAGTACTAAAAATAACATATGGATACTGGAGTGATAGAGGTAGATATGTATAGGGGTAAAGTGACTAGGCATCGGGAATATATGATGAACAGAGTAGCAGCAGTGTATATGATAGTAGTAGCACCTAACTACAGGGTCCCTGCAATGACAGGGTTGTAACGATTAACATAACCTTGAATCTACAGTATAACCTTTATGGTTTGATATAATACAGTACACCATGACAATGCCATTCATTATCATAATGTCAGTGTTGCTCAGTGACGCCATACCACTCCACTATCTATTGAGGCTCCAAAGCTACCTCTCTCCATGAGAATAGTGCTTGGAGTAGAGAGTGTGTTGTAGGTCTTTACGTCTGAATACGTAATCTTTACCATCTACAACGTGTGTTGGGTAGTGTCTATGGGTGGCTATGAGTGTGAAGTATAGGGCATTTGTTAGTATTCAACGTTTTCACATGGGTCTCAAGGAGGCCTAAGGTCAGTCTAGGGTTGTTACTTCGTGTATGACTGAGATGCGCCGTCATACAGAGAGTTGGGAGGCTGCACTCCTCACATTAAATAGGGCTGGCGAGGCTATCGTACGAGGAGAAAAAGGGAGGCAGAGCATGGCATCTATTAAATGTCATGGTGCACAAAGTAGTACACGTTGAAATGTCCTTTCTTCGCCAGCTCTAACAAACAATTGCAGTAATCCCAATAACTCAATGGTACTATCTGGGAAAATAAACATTATGGATAACTCGGAGTGATTAGAGGATAGATATAGTATAGCCTTGCGGGCTAAAGTGACTAGGCATCGGGAATAATCATGATAACAAAGTTAGCAGAGCTGGCTATTGATGATCTGTGCAGTGTGTGTTCGTATTGCAATGTGGAGAAACATGAAAAGTGTGTGTGTGTGTGTGTGTTGTGTGTCGTGTGTGTGTGTGTGTGTGTGTGGTGATGTGGTGTGTGTGTGTGTGTGTGGGTGTGGTGTGCTGTGGTGGGTGTGTGGTGTTGCATGTGATGGATCAGGTGTGTGTGTGTTGGTGTGTGTTGCGTGACGTGTGTGAGTGCCAGTAGCTGTTGGTAGTAATACCATGTGTTTTGAATCCTGTGGTGTAGCCATAGCAGACAGTGAAAAATGTAAACCAAGGTGAACTCACAAGAGACGTTTAGACATTTTGTAGCGTATTTTCTAGCAGCTCGATACGGCTTGGGATAGAGAGCTTTGGAGTGCGAGACGTTGTCGCAACAGAAGCGTGTTGGGGGGGGGGGAGAGAGAGGAAGAGAGAGAGAGAGGAGAGAGAGAGAGCGAGAGAGAGAGGAGGAGAGAGAGAGAGAGAGAGAGAGAGAGAGCGAGAGAGCGAAGAGAGAGAAGAGAGAGAGACGAGAGAGAGCAGAGAGAGAAGAGAGAGAGAGACGAGAGAGAGCACGAGAGAGCAAGAGAGAGAGAGAAGAGAGAGAGAGAGAGACGAGAGAGAGAGAGAGAGAGAGAAGAGGAGAAGAGAGAGAGAGATGAGAGAGAGAGAGAGAAGAGAGAGAGAGAGAGAGAGAGAGATGAGAGAGGGAGAGAGAGAAGAGAGAGAGAGAGAGAGAGAGAGAGAGAGAGAGAGAGGAGAGAGAGAGAGAGAGAGAGAGAGAAGAGAGAGAGAGAGAGCA
>NC_036839.1:6041968-6103874 GCF_002910315.2 Salvelinus sp. IW2-2015 | reverse complement strand
GAGAGAGAGAGAGAGAGAGAGAGAGAGAGAGATCTTTTCTCACTCAGACACAACCACCACCAAAACTCTATGTACCTACAGGCCGATTTGCACGTTTACATACTCTTTTCAAAACTGTTAAACTTACGTTCAAAACCTAAAATAACACAAAATTGAATAAGACATCAATTTGCTAKATTTCTACAGTAACACCCTATTGAAATATATTCCAAATCTAAAAAATGAAATACTATCAAGACAATTAGAGCAACCACAGCTGATTCCCATTGTAGCTGAACACCTACACAGGTGTCAGTCTTTCAATTACATGACCATCTTTACAAAAGGAGACATCTTAGGAATAATGCTGTACTGTAATGTAAACATGGACCCAGACAGAGAGAGAGAAGTGGCTGACAGAGGAAGAAGAGTGGCTGGAAGAGGGAGAGGAGTACGTATGCATGGTGGAAGAAGACTGAGGAAGATCAAGAGCTGTAGTCTCAGATGAAATTAGGGCTACTATAATTGATCATGTAATAAATCATGTCCTATCAATGAGAGAGGCTGGTCTGAGAGTGCAGCCAAATCTGCAACTCTCAACAGTGGCATCTATTATGAGAAATGTCCGGCAAAACAACAGGTAAGATGTGCATTCTGCAAGGGCATCTGACTAAACTACACATTACAGAAGTATATTGAGCAAAGCCTCCAAACCTACTTGTGTGTAATTGTAATTGTTTTTGTATTGCTGCTTAGGACCCAACGGTTACCTCCRACAGGCGGGAGAGGTAGGATTTTCACTGCTCTGCAGGAAACTGCAATCGTTGATATGGTCATCAGAAACAARGGCATAAAACTCACAGAGATCTGCGACGAGTGTTGGCAGACAATGTAAGCATAACAAATATTTCTAGAGTCCTGAAACAACATCAAGTCAGGATGAAGCAGTTGTACACTGTCCCCTTTGAGAGGAACTCTGAACGAGTCAAGCAACTCAGGAACCAATAAGTCCAGGTAAGATGACTATAAAATACAGAACTGGTTTTGAACAGAACCAAACAGGGCAGAGGCACACAACGGCATGTTTTAAGGTATAATGTAAACTACCGTAATAGCCTAACTCTTATGTTGCATTGTGGATTTATTTTAGAGAGTCATGGAGATTGAAGCCAGGCAAACACCCCATATATTCATCTTTGTGGATGAGGCTGGTTTCAACTTGGCCAAAACACAGCGGGAGGGAAGGAATGTGATTGGAAAAGAGCCACATTGGATGTCCCGGGCCAGAGGGGTGCCAACATAACAATGTGTGCAGCAATATCCTCTGATGGACTGCTGTTACACAAACCGCTAATTGGGCCATACAACACCGAGCGTCTCATTTCATTCCTGGGTGACCTCTATGGAAGGGTTGTGCCAGGTGAGGAAAGGTTTGCAGTGAGGCGAAATCGGATAACGTTTGTAATTGTATGGGACAATGTGGCATTTCACCACTCCCGTGCAGTCACAGAGTGGTTTGCAGCCCATCCCAGGATGATGTCACTTTTCCTCCTTCCTTACTCTCTATTCCTCAACCCCATAGAGGAATTATTTTCCTCATGGAGGTGGAACGTTTATGACCACCATCCACATGATCAAATGTCCCTCCTGGACGCAATGAATGCTGGATGCCMGGACATATCTGCAGAAGATTYCCAGGGATGGACCAGACATGCCAAAAGATTCTTCCTAGGTGWATTGCCCAAGATGACATAAGATGTGATGTGGATGAGAACCTGTGGCCAAATGCAGAAGACAGGGTTGACTAGTATTGCTACTGTATCTGTATCGGTAGATGGTGAATATACAAATTATTGTATTTTGGAATCACTCAATGCCATAAAATGACATAAAACATATTGAAGCGTATTGCATCATGTCTGATACATTCCTGTAACATATACTGCAGTGTATTCTAAACAGTAGAGAGGTGTCATTCTTGTTTTGTAAAGAAAACATTGTGTAATGCTAGCTGTTGTTAGTTGTTGTAGTGTTGTTTAGGTCATTGTTTTATGAGCGACAACGTGTGCTTGTTGYGTGACAGCTTTTGCTYGTGTTATGGAAGAACGAGTTGATTTGAGACGTGTATGAAGTGTTTTGGTCGTTTTTAGGGCATTTTGAACGTGAAATAAACTACTGTGCCATGCTGAAAGTTCGTTAGGAGAACTGTGTGACGAGTTTTGAAGTATTGAGAAATGGGTCCTAGCGATTGTAAAAAACTGTAATTTATGAGTGTGCGGTGGATACTCTAGGGTTGCGAATATTAAATGAGCAAAAAATGAGAATAGGGATTCATGTGCATGTCCATGTACAACATGAGTGTGTGTGTGACAGTGTTGGGAGGACCAGGACACCCTGGCTTATGTCGTGACCTACATTGTGGCCTGATACTCCCAAGGCTGGCTGTTGTGTGTGTGTGTGTGTGGTGTGTGTGTGTGTGTGTGTTGTGGTGTGTGTGTGTGTGTGTGTGTGTGTGTGTGTGTGTGTGTGTGGTGTGTGTGTGTGTGTGTGTGTTGTGTGTGTGTGTGTGTGTGTGTGTGTGTGTGTGTGTGTGTGTGTGTGTGTGTGCAGTATGTACTGTACTGATGAGAATGAAGAGTGCCATGGCTGCATTAACTGTATGACTAAAGAGGCTCAACACTGGACAAGTATAGGATGAATGTGGCACACGTTAAGAGGGGGGTCGTACAGATGAATATAACACTAATGGCAAATGAGTATAGACGACTGAAGGAAAATTCATAACCTAAAGTTAACTGTACAGACAAACCATAATGGTACACACACAATCATTAAGATGACTAGTGCAATATGTAATCAGTGTGATGTTTGTTCCCCTAGATTAACGCACCAAGTTGCACACCAAAGGACCAATTCAAATAGGCCAGGTCAAGAGGGGATGTGATAATTTGTATAATAATAAATAATTCAGTGTTTTTTTAAATTTAATTACAGCTGCATAGCTAATGTTATTTTTTGGTGTACAAACACTTTTTTCATATCAATATTGTACATACACCGTGATGTAAAAGTTGTGTATATTTTGGTTTGGCCATCGCGGGTTATCTGTATTTCCGTACCCCTTATTGTTCTCTTTTGCCTGGAACCTTCGGCTAGCCAAGGTGCCTGAGAGCTGTGACTGCCGCCAGGGGCTAAAATATTGTGTGTTGTCCTCTTTGTGTGCAGGGCAAATACGAACACGCTTACAAACTGGTTGCCGCGACCTGCCGACTGGTCAGCTCAAGCCGACCACCGGAGCTGTGCATGTGGAGGAGATGCGCGATCTGCGCATGCGCACTTGTTTGATGGTTTGCTATAAGTGAATGTATACTTTAAATAGTTGAAGGTGAATGTAGCATATTCACTAGATAAGGGTATTTGGTTTTATTTGCATGTTTTTGAAGGAATTTGTTTATTGCAACAACAACATTTTTATTTGTATACAGTTAATTACATTGTATTTTAGTGCTCTATTGAACCATGGAAGACTCTCAAGTCCATAAAGATGAGTTGTCGCTGGGGATTGTGGGTTAGAGGGAGGGGTGTCCTTGCATTACACCAATTGTTACAGTCAGCTCCTGGGAGTAGACTGTTTGCTATCCTGAGTTTTACAAGCACTGGGAGGGGTAGGCTGTTAACTTCCACCTGACCAGGGTATCCACCTCTGTCTCTTGATGTACCATCATCCCCAGTCCTCAGTAATAATGGACACCTCCGAGTCAGCTTTAGTGACCTTATTAAGCAGATTGGGTCAGAGATAGGAGAATCTATCAGAGCGAGTTTACTGCAGCCTGGGGCTTCAAGTCTTTCTCCTGCCCATTCCCTCCACCAACCCCAGGCAGTTTCCCCCCTGCATCGTTTGCAATGTGGGCTCAACTTTTTATTGATTGCGTCCTAAGCTGGAATCTGGTTGTGTGAAGTTCAGATGTTAGTGCTCCAGCCTTTGCTTTAGGGGTGATGGCGCAGATAAGTACTCTGTCCTGGAGGGGAGGAGCTAAATGGGTCAGTCTACTAGAGAAAGGGGTTTACACCTGAGGTCTGAGAATGTTTGAGGACAGGTGATGTCTAGGCTCATGGCGGGAGGGCAACCGGGACTGTGCACCAAAGTGCTGGTATGCCGTAACAACCCTGTTGTCAAAGTATGTTAAGGCAGTGTTCAGTGTTCTCAAGAAACCACGTTGGCGGATCTTCTGCTTCAGGTATTGCCATTTACTCAATCAAACCATTACGCTTAATGAAGGGCTCTACTAAGAGTTTCTGGATTTAGGACTCTAACAAAGCTGCCAAGAGCGCAGCTGAAACAGTACCTTGTAGATGTGAGGGTTAGAACCTTGCCCAATCAGTGCTCAGATGTTGGGCAGTCCATGTTGTACGGAACACTGTTCCTGATAAAGAGTTGGCCCAAGTGTCAAATGCCAAACCCCCTTTGTGGAACGTGGACAGCCCAGTGAGGTACAGGATTGCTTTTGGATGCAACTGTTAAGCGGAGCGTAAAGCATGTAGAACACAACTTTCACAGCAGGTGGCTGCTGTCCTTGACCCCCCAGGAGGAAGTGGATCCTGTGAGCAGACACTAATGTGTCATCTTTTTCTCGATGTGGCTGTAACCAGAACAGGCCCCATCTGTATCTGAGGGGGGGGACATTAGAGAAAGTTTTGAGTGTGTTAAAGAAGGCTCTTGTCAGCAATACTCAGATTGTGAACAGAGGGCCCCATAAACAGTTCCCCAAACGTCAGCGTGAGAGCGCTGTCTGTGGAAGCACTAATCACTGGACCAAAGCTCACTGTCAGATGCACCAGCTGTGTTTCAAGTGCTTCTCTCCGGGCCACATGAGCTTTGACTGTAGTGAGACTGGGCAGCGACAGAGCCCTGGATGTGGACAGACTGGCAGGTCTCAGGAAAACTAGAAAGCCTCCATTCTGAGGAGGGCAATGTGGGGCAGTCTAATTTTTCCTCCACTGATGATGATATCCAATCTATTTATTCTTATTTTTGTGAGTCAGTACCCAAGAACAACACAGTAATTTTTCAGAACACAATGAGAATTACTCAGAATGACAGTTTGTTTTACACCACKATGCTAGTACAGGATAAAGTTGAGCTGAAGGGGATGTTAGATAGTGGGTCCATGGCTACTACTCTGTGCGCAGATATTGTACCTCGGTTGAGGGAGGCAGGAGTGGTAGAGGGGAACTTTCTAGCTCCTTCAGACATCATCCTGGTGGGTTGTGGTGGGACACAAACTAGCTCAGTGGGCATGTGTGACTTAAAACTACAGCTTTATGGCTTCAGTTATGTAGTCCCAGTGCTTATTGTAGATGGGCAGGTTGATGAACTCATTGTGGGCACTAACGTGTTGAAGTCTCTGATTAGACAGTTCAAATCAAATGACAGCTAGTGGCGGGTGGTGGGTACACCAGGTCCTTCTGGCCAGTGTGATGACAGCCAGTTCCTGCGTCTCCTATCAAATCTGGAGAGATGGAGAGGAGACTCCATCCCAGTTAAAGTGGGCACTATTAAGTTGAAGAGAGCAGGAACGCTCCAACCCATGAGTGAGCATCTGGTGTGGGGCCGCCTACCTCCAAAGACAAAACTCTCTGTGGGCAGTACTGTTGTTGTCGAGCCCAGCACGTCTCGTTGTGTGAATCGACACATATCAGTAGGGAGAGTAGTTACGCCTCTGTGGGGGGATGGATAGCTCCCTGTGAAGATTGTGAATCCAACAACTTCACCAGTTACCCTGAGACGAAATGCTAAAGTGGCGGATGTGTACCCTTACATTGCATTGGAGGATTTTGATGATGTCAAACAGCAAGCAGCTTACCAGAACGTGGCAAAAGTACAATGTGACAGCTCACATGGCAGTCTGACAGCTAAGAGTTCAGTTTGGTGGAAGTGTAGTTAATGGCAACAGTACACTGAGCAATCTTGGACTTCAAGGCCTGTCTGTTGAGGAGTGTCCAGTTTCACAGTTCTGGAAAGACAAACTTGTCGGTTTAATTGAGAAGTATGTTCTCTAGACATAGCCTGGATTGTGGCGAGGCAAAAGAGTTCTGCCATCGCATGCGGCTGACTGATGACTGCCCATTTCGATTACCTTATCGTAGMCTTTCTCCAGCTCATTACCAAAAACTCAGGGAAATCATCAGAAAATCCAGCAGCGAGTATGCCTCACCATTGGTGCTGGTATGGAAAAATAATGGGTGACTTGCGTCTATGTACTGACTTTAGGTGGTTAAATGCCCGCAAAGTAAAGGATGCTCATCCCCTGCCTCATCAGGCTGATGTACTTGCTTCGCTGGGAGGTAATGCCTTCTTRAGCACAATGGACTTGACGTCAGGGTACTACAATGTGCCACTGCATGAAGAGGATAAGAAATACACTGCCTTTTCCTCTCCTTTAGGTCTATACGAATACAATCGTTTATCTCAAGGCCTTTGCAACAGCCTAGCTACTTTTATGAGAATGATGCTGACCATCTTTGTTGACCAAAACTTTCTAAGTCTCCTTTGCTATTTGGATGATCTGATGGTTTTTTCTAAGACGGAGGAAGAGAGTCTGCAGAGACTTGAGATGGTTTTTCAGCGGTTGAAGGAGCACAATCATAAAACTGTCTCCGTCTAAGTGCAAGTTTTTGAGGAGGTCTGTTAAGTTTTTGGGCCACATCATTTCTCAGGAAGGTGTAGCCACTGACCCTGCTAAGGCTCAAACCATTTTAAATGTGACTGAGAGTGAGATGATGGAAGCTGAGGGTGTCACTCCGTCTCCTAGCAAAATCCGTTCTTTCCTTGGTATGGTAGTATACTATCAACACTACATTGAGAATTGTTCCATGGTTGCTAGGCCATTGTTTCAGCTGACTACAGGTCAGAAGAAGCCTAGGAGAGGCAAGGGCAGAAAGAGGCCWGGTCCCTCTCGCAGGCTCARTGCTGCYGACTGGACTGCCGAATGTCAACTCGCTTTTGAAGCTTTGAAAGCAGCACTAGTTGACCAGGCACTGCTGGCTCATCCAGATTTTTCTCAGCCATTTTTACTTTCTGTTGATGCATCTASTAGTGGTTTGMGAGCTGTACTATCKCAAGTGCAAGATGGGAAGGCCATAGCCAGGCCAATAGCTTTRGCRAMTAAATCTCTTAATCATGCACAATCCAAGTATCCTGCTCACRGGKTGGAATTTCTAGCCATGAAATGGGCCATTCATGATAAYTTCAGCCATTGGCTGCYAGGGCATAAGTTTACTGTGTGGACCGACAACAATCCACTCAAATATATTCTTACAAAGCCAAGACTTGATGCATGCGAGCAGAGATGGGTTGCAAAGCTGGCACCCTTTGATTTTGATATCCAGTACATACCAGGGCCCAAGAATATCGTTGCTGATGCTTTGAGCAGAGAGCCATTTGTCCGCTCCAAAGTTCTGCACCGACTGACAAGAATTCCATATGATGTCCTGCTGGAGGAAGCCAGAGGTCTTCGACTGGATGATGTACAAGACATGTTCCGTCTCTRCTGTGAGCAGCCCGAGGCTGGCTGTGGAACYTCTATGGCTRCTGGGAGTGAGTTGAGTAGAGCTGGAGACGATGTCAGTGGGTTGGTTTCCTGTGAAGAGGTGTCTGCTGTCCTCCAMGCCCATCGCCGATGGGATGATGGTGCCACAGTGAGGGCCGTTTCACATGTGCAGCACCTTGAGAAGTTGATGTCCATGGGTCAGAGCCCTTTACCTGTCCTTACACACAAGGAGCTGTATGATAACCAGTCACTGGATCCTATCATCAGCAGAGTCATGTTCTATGTAGATAGAGGCCGGTGCCCATCTAGGAGAGAGCGAGTACTTGAAGTTAAAGAAACAGTGGGGAAAACTCACCACGCGGTTAGGGATTCTGTATCGTGTCTCAAACCCCCCAGTGAGTAAGAAGAAAATATTCCAGTATGTCGTACCTGTGTCTTTGAGAGGCCTTGTGCTGAAGGGAGTTCATGATGATGCTGGTCATCAGGGTCAGCAGCGCACATTGTGGCTTACGAGACAGCGGTTTTACTGGGAATCTATGGAAAAGGARGTCAAGGAGTACGTGGCCCACTGTAAGAGATGTGTGTTGAGTAAAGCACCTGAGCCTGAAGCAAGAGCTCCACTTGTCTCCATTGTGACAACGGCACCTTTAGAACTCGTGTGTATTGATTTCTGGACTGCAGAAGATTCAAACAACAAGTCTATTGATGTGTTAGTAGTGGCTGATCACTTTACTAAGCTGGCCTGTGCGTATCCATGTCCAAACCAGTCTGCTAAGACTGTTGCTCGTGTTCTCTGGAATAATTTCTTCTGCATTTATGGGTTCGCTGATTGTATCCATTCTGACATGTTAAACTTGAGAGTTCCCTTATTGCAGAATTACTTCAGTTATCTGGTGTTGAAAAGTCCCACACCACACCTTACCATCCATGGATAGTGGTCAAGCAGAACGCCTCCCCCACGGCCGGGCTAGATTGAGCATTGAGCCAGGTGCCATGAAGCAGGCTCAAAGCGTCTGTCTCCAGTGCGTCTCCTCGGGCCGGCATACATGGCACCAGCCTTACGCATGGTGTCCCCGGTTCGCCAACACAGCCAGTGCAGGTTATTCCACTCCCCGCACTGGTCGGGCTACGGGAGCATTCAACCAGGTAAGGTTGGCAGGCTCGGTGCTCAAGGGAGCCAGTACGCCTGCACGGTCCGTATATCCGGCGCCACCTCCCCGCCCCAGCCCAGTACCCAATTCCGGCACCACGCACCAAGCCTCCTGTGCGTCTCCAGAGCCCTGTGCGCCCTGTTGCTGCTCCCTGCACTAGCCTTTGAGGTGCGTGTCTTTTGCCCGGTACCACCAGTTCCGGCACCACGCACCAGGCCTACTGTGCGCCTCAGCCGGCCAGAGTCTGCCGTCTCCCAGTGCCGCCTGCACTGCCCGTCTGCCAGTGCCGCCTGCACTGCCCATCTGCCCAGTGCCGCCTGCACTGCCCGTCTGCCCGAGCCGCCTGCACTGCCCGTCTGCCCATGCCGCTGCACTGCCCGTCTGCCCAGAGCCGCCTGCACTGCCCGTCTGCCCAGTGCCGTCTGCGCTATCCGTCTGCCCAGCGCCGTCTCAACTGCCCGTCTGTCCTGAGCCTTCAAAGCCCGCCCGTCTGTCCTGAGCCTGCAAAGCCGCCCGTCTGTCCTGACCCTTCAAAGCCGCCCGTCTGTCCTCAGCCTTCAGAGCCGTCCGTCAGTCAGGAGCCGCTAGAGCCGTCCGCCAGACAGGAGCCGCTAGAGCCGCCCGCCAGACAGGAGCAGCCAGAGCCGTCAGCCAGCCATGACCTGCCAGAGCCATCAGCCAGCCATGACTTGCCAGAGCCGTCACTCAGTCCGGAGCTGCCCCTCAGTCCGGAGCTGCCCCTCAGTCCGGTGCTGCCCCTCAGTCCGGTGCTGCCCCTCAGTCCGGTGCTGCCCCTCAGTCCGGTGTTGCCCCTCAGTCCGGTGCTGCCCCTTAATCCAGTGGGGTTAATATGGTGGGTAGCCATTAGGAGGAGGCCACGGAAGCGGGGATTAACTATGGTGGGGTGGGGACCACGTCCAGAGCCAGAGCCGCCACCGTGGACAGATGCCCACCCAGACCCTTCCCTATAGGTTCAGGTTTTGCGGCCGGAGTCCGCACCTTGGGGGGGGGGGCTGGGTACTGTCACGTTCCTGACCTTATTTCCTTTGTTTTGTCTTTGTTTAGTTGGTCAGGACGTGAGCTGGGTGGGCATTCTATGTTATGTGTTTCTATGTTGGGTTCATTTTCAATTAGCCTGATATGGTTCTCAATCAGGGGCCGGTGTTTTACGTTTCCTCTGATTGAGAACCATATTAAGGTAGGCTGTTCTCACTGTTTGTTTGTGGGTATTTATTCAATGTATGTATTCAAACCACGCTGCATATTGGTCCGATCCATGCTCATCCTCAGACGAGGAGGAGGAGGAGGACGAGCYTTACAATACTAATCGCTTTAATAATGTTTACATATCTTGCATTCCTCATCTCATATGTACTGTAGATACTGTATTCTATTCTATTGTATCTTAATGTACACCGCTCTGACATTGCTCATTTATTTATATATTCTTAATTCATCATTTGTGTAGATTGTAGATTTGTGTGTATTGGGTATATGTTGTGAAATTGTTAGATTTGACTTGTTAGATATTATTGCACTGTCGTAGCTAGAAACACAAGCATTTCGCTACGCCCGCAATAACATCTGCTAAACACGTGTATGTGACCAATACATTTTGATTTGATTTGAATAACTTCACCATGCACAAAGTGATATTCAATGTCAGATTTTTTTTTACCCATCTACCAATACGTGCCCTTCTTTGCGAGGCATTGGCAAACTTCCCTAGTCTTTGTAGTTGAATCTGTGTTTGAAATTCACTGCTCGGCTGAGTGACCTTACAGATAATTCTATGTGTAGTCATTCAAGGTAGGTTTGAATGACAGGTAGTCATTCAAAAATCATGTTAAACGCGATTATTGCACACAGAGTGAGTCCATGCAACTTATTATGTGACTTGTTAATAAACAAGTTTTACTCCTTAACTTATTTAGGCTTCCCATAACACTTATTGACTCAATACACTTCAGCTTTTCATTTTTTATTAATTTGTAAAAAAAAAAGTATTTATTTTTTATTCCACTTCGACATTATGGGGTATCTCAATTTATTCAATTTTAACACAACGCAATGTAACACAACAACATTTGGAAGAAGTCAAGGGGTGTGGATACTTTCTGAAGGCACTGTACATGCTCTAGGATATTACGAACTTGCATCTTGGATGATAAAAATAGTCACTGACAGAAAGCGATGTACACCTGATTACAGTAAATTATCCAGGACCCATCTGTAAACACAGTGCCTTATTTATTCCAAACAGGAAATAGCCTGAGCATCGCCCAAATTCCAAAGTGGTGGACATTAGAATAAATCATCTTGACCACTGTCCTCCCGAGTGGCACAGTGGTCTAAGGCACTGCATCTCAGTMCAAGAGGTGTCAGTACAGACCCTGGTTTGATTCCAGGCTGTATCACAACCTGGCTGTGATTGCAAGTCTCATAAGGCGACGCACAATTGGCCCAGTTTCGTCTGGGTTAGGGTTTGACTGGGGTAGGCTGTCATTATAAATAAGAATTTGTTCATTAACTGACTAGCCTAGTTCAATAAAGGTWAAAAAAAAAAGCACCACCCCTTAACTTGACCTTGACCGCTTTATGGGTAAGCCATCAACATCACCCGGCAATATTAAATCCAATCGGGAAGGCAATAACATGTAAAAAGACAGTACAAATGTCTATGTGTCTAGGCACGTCTCGGWGAAGGACTATACCATGTCAAACAGTTTTCAAGTTTGTCTGAAGGTGGCCAGAACCGGCCTAGCTGACTGTAGGACCATGCCGTACAGCGTATCCTCACGAACTTCTACAGATGCACCATTGAGAGCAGTACAGGTGCATCAAAGCTGGGACTTGAGATATGCACGATTAACAAAAGTTTTTGTGCAAGTCTCCCATTGACGTCATTCAATAATTTACACAACTCTTGCCTCAACTTTAAATCGATAATAGGGCCATGATCACCACACCAAATAAGATTCTCTGTACAATATCTTTGGTCAGGTATGCTACATCAAATCCAGAGCCCACTGATTCAAAACTGTTGCGTAATAGTCATGCATTTGTGCAATTCATACACTGTAAACCTTTCAGATAACAGCTTGCAAGTACTATTACATTATAAGTTCTATCAACCTGAATGATACAAAACGTTGAGGGTTTGTGGGAACATTTTTTACAGTTACATGTGTACCCTGCGCCTTTCTAGAACTCAGCAATGTCCAATGYCAAAGCTCACTCTGCCAGGCCCCTGCACTCATGGGGGGTGAACCCTTCCAGCGTCGTGCTCTTAGTGGCCATCCCTGCTGTCCTGCCAGCTCTGCCACCCTGGCTGTGATAAGAGATGCCGGGGTGTGGAAGCACGGCTGCCCACCAATATTGTAGGTTGGCCACGGCTCACCCGCTAACCTGGCTAGGGGAGTTCCCCTTTATGCTCTCCATAGAACCATTGTGTGAAAGGGCCAGCACTTGCACCCCTGGTAGGCCCCCTGATCGCCATGGCGTTGCTGCGCCCAAGAGCCAGGTCCTGGGTATCAACAGTGATGTTACAGTTGATGATCTAGGGACTAACTCTGCATGTCAATGGTGAGGTGAAAGGTCACAAATCAAACAAAAGGTCACAAAATGGTGCAAACTAAATAGTTTGGGCACATTTTCAAATGTGCCTAATTAGTGGTTACACTCTGGGTAACCAGAGTGTAACCTTCTGTTCTGTGCTTCATAAGAGTGTAATGTGGGGGAACTGAGGGACTGTCTCTTTAGAATGAAACTTGCAAATGGAACCTGATCCTCAGTTTCCAAAATCACCTCACATTTCATCCAGTGACATGTCAATTTTAGCCCTAAGCCGGTGCTAATCTCTGAGGCTGTACTGTCTCTGTGGCAGGAGCCCAACATCGGGTTGGATGGTTGACGTGTCTGGATTCTTCCTGAACCAGCCCACCTCCTTGCGTCTCTGCACCAGGCCTCAATGCTGAGGCGAGACTGCCCAGCCAAAAAAGAAAGCACTGGTGCCACTTACCCACTCAGTCAGTCAAGCAGCCACCGCTGGACAAGATGAGAAGATGGGTTAGCACACATACCTTACATACATACACCACTGCAAGAGATGCCTCACAATGTACAGTACACACAGAAGGTATTCAGACCCCTTTACTTTTTCCACATTTTGTTACGTTACAGCCTTATTTTTTTTAAATGGATTTAATTTAGTTTTTTCCCCCTCATCAATCTACACACAATACCCCATAATGATAAAGCAAAAACATGGTTTTTAGAAATGTTTGCAAATTTCTAAAAACCTTTTTTCCACTTTGTCATTATGTGGTATTGTTTGTAGATTGATGAGGATTTGTATTTTTTTWATCCATTTTCGAAMAAGGCTGTAACGTAACAAATTGTGAAAAAATGTAAGGGGTCTGAATACTTTGTAGCTCAGTTGGTAGAGCATGGTGCTTACAATGCCAGGGTCGTGGGTTCAATTCCCACGGGGGACAAGTGTGGAAAATTTATGCACGCACTACTGTAAGATGCTCTAGACCAAAAGRGTCTGCTAAATTATGTAAATGTACTTTCCAAATGCGCTGTATACCTGTATACAGTATGATGCAAGTATACTGAGAGGAGAGAAAGCCTTAAAGAGTATGCACATACGCACACACATATGGCTCTAGCTTCCTTTGCATAGTCCTCCCGTCCCACCTCCTCTCCCAGAGGGTAGAGGGGCACAATGGCCATTTTTGGATGGCCCACTGCATGGGCACTCTTGTCACTCAGCCCACAGGCCTGCTCACAGGCAACACTGCATCCCCTGCAACAGAAACACATTGACAACTCCTTCTACAATTGGGATAAGGTATGTGCTATCATTTTATTGTGTCTAGGAATTCATATCCATCCATCTCCATGATCATGTCTGTTGGGAAATGTAAATATTGGAGATCCATAACAATTCACCAATTACTATTTTGTACATTGTAGAATAATAGTGAAGACATCAAAACTATGAAATAACACATATGGAATCATGTAGTAACCAAAAAAGATTTAACGCATTAAAAAGGAAAGAAATTCCACAAATTAACTTTTAACAAGGCACACCAGTTAATTGAAATGATAAGAATAAGAAATAAAAGTAACAAGTAATTAAAGAGCAGTAGTAAAATAACTATAGCGAGACTATGTACAGGGGGGTACCGGTACAGAGTCAATGTGCGGGGGCACCGGTTAGTRGAGGTAATTGAGGTAATATGTACATGTAGGTACAGTAAAGTGACTATGCATAGATAATAACAGAGTAGCAGTGGCATAAAAGAGGGGGGTAATGCAAATAGTCTCGGTAGCCATTTGATTAGATGTTCAGGAGTCTTATGGCTTGGGGGTAGAAGCTGTTTAGAAGRCTCTTGGACCTAGACTTGGTGCTCCGGTACCATTTGCCGTGCGGTAGCAGAGAGAACAGTCTATGACTAGGGTGGCTGGAGTCTTTGACAATTTTTAGGGCCTTTTTTCCCAGGTGACTACCTCATGAAGCTGGTTGAGAGAATGGCACACGTGTGCGAAGCTGTCATCAAGGCAAAGGGTGGCTACTTTGAAGAATCTAAAATTTAAAATATATTTTGATTTGTTTAACACTTTTCTGGTTACTATATGATTCCATATGTGTTATTTCATAGTGGTGATGTCTTCACTATTGTTCTACAATGTATAAAATAGTAAAAATAAAGAAAAACCCTTGAATAAGTAGGTGTCTCCAAACTTTTGACTAGTACTGTAAATTATGGCTGCCCCTGCCCCTGTTTCTAACAGGTCTTTCCTGCGGACTTCAGAGATGTTGAGGAGACAAGCGACTAGACACGGCCCATGGCACTGTGAGCCATCCCCCTGAAACAGACAAGGAACATACAGTGCCTTCAGAAAGTATTCATACCCCTTGACTTATTCCACATTTTGTTGGGTTACAGCCTGAATTCAAAATGTATTAAATATATCTACAAACAATACCACATAATGACAAAGTGAAAACATGTTTTTAGAAATGTTTGTAAATTTATTTAAAATGAAATACAGATATCTCATTTACATAGGTATTTATACCCCTCAGTCAATAAGTTAGAATCCCCTTTGACAGCGATTATAGCTGTGAGTCTTTCTGGGTAAGTCTCTAAGAGCTTTGCACACCTGG
Organism: Salvelinus sp. IW2-2015; assembly: GCF_002910315.2. Classification (NCBI taxonomy): domain Eukaryota; kingdom Metazoa; phylum Chordata; class Actinopteri; order Salmoniformes; family Salmonidae; genus Salvelinus; species Salvelinus sp. IW2-2015. Next base: position 6,089,013 of record NC_036839.1, on the reverse strand, counting down.
ATTGTGCAAAAAAAATWAACATTTGTTGAAATATCACATTTACATAAGTATTCAGACCCTTTACTCAGTACTTTGTTGAAGCACCTTTGACAATGATTACAGCCTCGAGTCTTCTTACGTATGACAAGCTTGGCACACCTGTATTTGGGGAGTTATCTCTGTCAGAGTGACCATCGGGTTTTTGGTCACTACCCTGACCAAGACCCTTCTCCCCCGATTGCTCAGTTTAGCCAGGCAGCCAGCTCTAGGAAGAGTTTTGGTGGTTCCAAACTTCTTCCTCCATTTAAGATTGATGGAGGCAACTCTGTTCTTGGGGACCTTCAATGCTGCAGTACTTTTTTGGTACCCTTCCCCAGATCTTTGCCTCGACACAATCCTGTCTCACAGCTCTACGGACTATTCCTTCGACCTCATGGCTTGGTTTTTGCTCTGACATGCATTGTCAACTGTGGGACATTATATAGACAGGTGTGTGCCTTTCAAAATCATGTCCAATCAATTGAATTTACCACAGGTGGACTCCAAGTTGTAGAAACATCAAGAATGATCAACAGAAAGGATGCACCTGAGCTCAATTTTCGAGTCTCATAGCAAAAGGTCTGAAAACTTATGTAAATAAGGTTTTTCAATTTTTTCTTTTTTTTCTACATTTGCTAAAATTAAAAAAAATCTCTTTTCACTTTGTCATTATGGGGTATTGTGCTTAGATTGATGAGGAAAAACATGTATTTAATACATTTTAGAATAAGGCTGTACCGTAACAAAATGTGTAAAAAGTCAATGGGCCTGAATACTTTCCGAAAGCACTGTACGTCCATTAATATGTTATTAACATATCATATGTGTCATAAAATATTTAATAGCCTCACTGCACGCAAATACAAGCATTTCCGCATCTCACCGGTACATTTCTTGGTTGTAAGCAAACCACACAATATCCAGAACTCGTAGCGATTTCGGAACGTGGAGGACTGCCCCTTGGAGGAAATATCAAAATGTATGGGTTTGTATTTGTCACTGTCAGACAGAGGATTTCGAAACAGAACTGAAGTCTCAACTGATGGGGTTGCCATGTTGTCAAATGTTGAATAGTGATATTATTGCATTGATTTCCCCCTTCGCTTTAAAGAAGAAGGCATCCGATATGCCAAAATCAGCTAAGCAAAGAAGAGAACAAGATCAGGTAAGGTAGCTAACGTTACATAGCTAACTAGCTGGCAAGCAAACTACATTTGTTTATCTAAACCAAAATCTAGCTAGCTGTCATAATAGGCTGGCTAGACATTCCAAAGCATATCCATGTAATTAGCCACCTGCTATCTGGCGATGTGATTTGTAACTTTGCAAGCTAACATTAGCTTTGTTAAGTTACATTAGCTAACCGTTAGCTAGCGAGCTAACTAACTACCACAGAGGCTAATGTGACTGTACAGTCGTGGCCAAAACTTTTGAGAATGACACAAATATTAATTTCCACAAAGTTTGCTGCTTCAGTGTCTTTAGATATTTTTGTCAGATGTTACTATGGAATAATGAAGTATAATTACAAGCATTTCATAAGTGTCAAAGGCTTTTATTGACAATTACATGAAGTTGATGCAAAGAGTCAATATTTGCAGTGTTGACCCTTCTTTTTCAAGACCTCTGCAATCCGCCCTGGCATGCTGTCAATTAACTTCTGGGCCACATCCTGACTGATGGCAGCCCATTCCTGCATAATCAATGCTTGGAGTTTGTCAGAATTTGTGGGGTTTTGTTTGTCCATCCGCCTCTTGAGGATAGTTGTTCTATTTACAGCATATTCGGAAATAGTTATCTTCTTTCATATCTCCATACATAATGAAGTTATACACCAAACCACTGATGAGACATGTTATCGTCATATTATCAGAATGAGTCATGTTACCCTCAGAGATGTTACCCTCGTTACTAATCGAGACATGTAATCTAAACATGTTATCCTCGTTACTAATCAAGACATCATCCGAGACATGTTATCACTTATGAGATTTCTAACACGTTATCCTCTACTGTAGATAACGTTACAGATCAGCTCATACAGAACTAGAAAACTCAACTCACACAGAACGGGCAAACTCTGCTCACATTCACTCCATATTCAAACTGGAGCTGGTCCCCTGACAGCTCTCATTCGCTCAATGCTTAATAGCTACATCTCAATCTATCTCTTGTTATTCAAATTTCAATCCAATCTTAATAGTAATAATTTCAATCCATGTATTATCCACATTTCAATCAGCTATTGTTATCCAAATATCAATCTTTCAGCTTAATATGTCATATCTCACAATTTTCCCATCCACATTCACTTAGTACTATTCCCAAACACACTCTGTAATCTCCCTTATTACCCATATGCATCTTCAATTGTTCTCTTGCCGCTACTTGCTATACATATAAATAACACCCCGTATTAAAAAATACCTTGGGTTATTTTGTAGTGGCTGCAGACCACAGACTTTTCTTCTAAATGCCTACAGAAAGCTGTTAGCAGGGCTTTCCATGGTACCGTTACACACTTGCTCTAGTTTTCCAATACAACTAGTGAATAGTCTTCTCTCTATAAGACTATGAGTACCTTTTTATGCGTTACCTTGTTTTACATTTTTTTATCATTTATTTTTATACATATTTATTTAGAATATGAATCAATCCTCCTGTTCTTTGACGCCAAACTGTTGCAGAAATGATTACACAGGGACACATAAAGTCAATCTTAAATMAATAATTGTTTATTTGTCAGGGCGCTGGAGAGGTTCCAACCAACACAATGCACCATACTACACATGTCAATCAGGAGCTCTGCTTGGGCAGTCCCAGCAACTATCTTATATACAGCTATACACAGACAAGTTATATTTGCATGATTTAGCATAATTAATTAATCATTACCGTTTTGGTTCATTCATGTGACTGACCAATACTGCTTCATAACATGTGACAGACCAATACTTCACAAGGCTTCTCAAAACAAGGTCTGGGCGTACTGCCAAATTGCAGCTACTGATAGTGAGGATTCATTCAGTCACTTGCATGAACACAGAAATTGGTTRATACAACAGCACATGAATAGAACACAGAAATTAGTTATAAGAAAAGCACATGTATAGAATTTCTATCACATAAGTATTGTGTGTAGATCAGTGACACAAAATCTAAATGTAATCAATTTAAAATTCAGGTTAACACAACATGTGGAATAAGTAAAGCGGTGTGAATACTTTCTGAAGGCACTGTATTGTGCGATCTTATGTGTCATGTTACCAACTGTCATACCCTGGATATCTTGCCGGATTCTGATAGTTTCAGCTAGTGGCTCAAGCACTAGCACAAAGAGCAAAGGAGAAAGGGGACAGCCTTGTCTTGTACCCCTGGCCAGGGGAAAAGTGAGTGACATGAAACCTGTATACATTCAAGGAAATCTCCTCAAACAAATAACCCCACCCCTATCAAATGCCWTTCCAGCATGTAGGCACACAGCAAGTTTCCTATGGTTAGTCTGACTAGCAAATTGTATCATGTTCAAGAGCCTTCTGATGTTTAAAATGAAAATCGATTTAAACAAAGCCAGTTTGGTCTAGATGTATATGTCCAGGCAGTAGGCTCTCAAGCCGTTTAGCAAGTAGCTTAGCGAGCAACTTATTTTCTATGGCTTATAGGCCGTTGAGACCCGCACTCAGCAGGGGGCTTACTCCTTTTCAAAATGAGAGTAATATTTGCCAAGTTAATAGTTGGGATACTTCCCTTTTGATAAGAATGTAAATACATGTCAGTGAGAGAACAAGCTTACTCATACTTTTATACAATTCAGGGCAATATCCGTCAATGAGTGAATGGCCTCAGAGACCTTCTCCCCTGTGATTGGTCTACAAAGTTCCTCTCTCTATTCCTCTGCTACGGATAGAAAAGCAACCCTATCGATAAACTCTTTCCTCTTCACCTCAGATGAGACACACTCAGAGTAAAGATTTTGATAAAAATTCCTCATAATCCTATTTATATTCTTATTGTCATGGTGCCTGACCCTATTACTGTCTTTAAGCAATAATATGGAATAGTTTCCACTTTACCCCTTGCAAGGCGATCAAGAAGTCTGCCCGGTTTATTGCTTGGTTAATAGAGCCTTTGCCTGGCAAAGAAGCCAGGCAAAGGCTGGCTTTTCTTGTTAGAAGTTGGTCTGAAGCTGAATTCCCTTGGCACAGTTTTAGAGAATGTGGTTTTCAATTCTTTCTCAATCTGAATCATATTCTATAGAAACAGTTGTTTTTTTAATGAGAACTTGTTCTCAACTAGCCTACCTGGTTAAATAAAGGTGACATTTCTTTATTTTTTTTTATATTAATAGCTTCCTTTTTTTGAGCTGATATATAATAGCCCCTCTCATGTATGCTTTGGCTGTTTCCTACAGCATTGATGGGCTGACATCTGGTGATTATAACAGACATAAAAAAGTTTAATTGAGTTGTGATATAATCAGTAAATGCCGGGCTGCTCAATATTGAGGGATTAAGTCGCCAATAACAGCAGGAGATAGAATATGTATACCAATAGTACACATACACGTATACCACACATACACAAATACACACATACTACATACTCCCACACACACATAACACACGCACACATGCATAATGACGCCACGCAAAACAATGACATGTTATTCTGTCAGAGCTTTAAACTCAGGCAGTGAGACCCTCTCCTCCAGTTTTTAAGTCTTTTGTAGTTTGTTCCAAGACCAAGGAGTTTTGTACTGTAGGAGAAGGATTGTTTCCCAATTTCAGTCCTTGCCCTAGGAACTGAGAATGAGASCATTGACTGAGATTGCAGAGGCTGTAGGATGTTGTTGTTAGTGAGGAGCAACGATATGTAGGGAGTAGGCCAAGCACTGCCTTGTACACAAATATGTACCAGTGCTTAAGCCTTCTGGTATTCACTGTGTATTTATTCCTCGTGTCACTATTTCTCTCTATATGTTTTTTTTTATCTTTAACTGTGCATTGTTGGAAAATGATCCAGTAAGTAAGCATTTCACTGTTAGTCCACACCTGTTGTTTACAAAGCATGTGACAAAAAACATTTGATTTGATTTATTCTAGAAATAAAATCTGGTGCAGCTGAGAAAAGAAGGTAAAATTTCTCCCCCCCGGGATGTATTATTCTCCAGGCGTCAGACAACTCAATACATAGCTCTTAAGACTGGCACTTTTCATAGCAGACGACTGGTCAGGCAAGCAGTATGTAGGGAGTGGTAAATGAGGAAATATTAGATAATAATCTAGATCATTTTTTTGTTTCAAAGAGTTGGGTGCATAAACGCAGTCTAAGAGAACATGTTCTCCAAAAATAAACCCTGACATGAGAATGTATCAGCCCTCATGATCTTTAAATTTGACATTTTAGTCATTTAGGAAGTTAACTTTATTTATAATAAGGGTTACATGGAGAAAATTGGACCTCTCTGAAATAAAAATAGATGGCCCTCCCTTCAGTAAAATATATTTTACCTAAACCCTCCRTGAAAAGACAAGTGACCCTATCCTATACCCAAAATAATAATTTAAACAAAGTGTATAGCAGAGAACATGTCTACCATTTACCCTCACTTCTTGGATAGACCAGAGCCTTAGATATGCAGTTTAAGAAACTCTTCATCCATTAAGCATAACATGGCAACGCAGGCATTTTTAAGTGCACAGGCCTGCAGGCCAGACTGTTGTAAATTTGCAGACCACAGTGGACAAGAGATCTCCTTTATAGTAAAACCATTGCATGAATCTATCATCGTATTTGCAGGTCAGAGAATTTATTTTATTTTATAAATATTTCATGCAACTCTACGTCATTTTACATATTTTAAGAATGTTTAGTACCACACAAATTACCGAAATTACAGGCTAAGAATGGACAGAGATAGGCCTATGTGTTCATCTAATCTAATGCCAAATCAGTGTGTCTTGTTTGCAATGAAACTGTCTTTGTTTGCAAATAATTAAATCTGAGCATGGTACTTTCAAAAGTTAGGCCTGCCTTTCCACCCCAGAGTAGGCCTACCAACGCAGAAAAACATCAGCTTTAACTGTTTGCTACTCTTCTTCCATGGCTTAACCCTACGAGAGAAGGTCACAAGTGTTTACCTCAAAGCTGTCTGGGTTTAAACATCTTCTATTGTACAGAAAGTGAATAGCTTAATCAATTGATAGTTTCATAATTAGATTACTCTTTTTTTTACTATTTTCTACATTGTAGAATAATAATGAAGATATCAAAACTATGAAATAACACATATGGAATCATGTAATAACCAAGTAAGTGTTAAACAAATCAAAATGTATTTTATATTTGAGATTCTTCAAAGTAGCCAARCTTTGCCTTGATGAAAGCTTTGCACTCTTGGCATTCTCTCAATCAGCTTCATGAGGTAGTCACCTGGCTAAATMATGCTCTCTGGTGTATTTTGAACATTGAGAGCSGMCTCCTCCCGCCTATGACGAGTCACATTTTTTTTATTATGCAGGTATTTGTTTTATTCTTTATTAATCACTTACCCAATCAAAGCAGGGTRCCCCAGTTACCCACGTGGGCCCCATACTTCCTCTCCTACCCCTWTATTTTGATTTGTTATACTGTAGTTCCAAGTGCTGAACAATTGTCCCTGGAAATAACTGGTTATTATACTGAACAAAAATGTAAACACAACATGCAAAAATGTCAATGATTTTACTGAGTAACAGTTCATATAAGGAAATCAGTCAATTGAAATAAATTCATTACACCATAATCTATGGATTTCACAACTAGGCAGTGGCGCAGCCATGGGTGGGCATAGGCCCAGACCCAGCCAATAAAAATGAGTTTCTCCCCACAAAAGGGCTTTATTACAGAGAAAAATACTGTTTCATCAGCTGTCCAGGTGGCTGGTCTCAGACGATCTCACAGGTGAAGAAGCCACATGTCGACGTCCTGGGTTGGCGTGGTTACACGTGGCCGGCAGTTTTGAGCTGGTTGGACATACTGARAAATTCTCATTGGAGGCAGCTTATAGTAGAGAAATTAACATTCAATTCTCTGGTGGATATTCCTGCAGGCAGCATGCCAATTACACACTCTCTCAAAGTTTGAGACATGTGTGGCATTGTGTTGTGTGACAAAACTGCACATTTTAGTGACCTTTTATTATCCCCACCACAAGGTGCACCTGTGTAATGATAATGCTGATTAATCCACTTCTTGCTATGCCACTCTTGTCAGGTGGATGGATTTGTTTGGCAAAGAAGAAATGCTCACTAATAGGCATGTAAAATCTGTAGKCAAAATTTGAGAAATAAGCTTTTTGTGCATATCTAACATTTCTGGGATCTTTTATTTCAGCTCATGGACCATTTATATTTTTGTTCAGTGTAAATTGTTTTTGATTGCATTTGAAATGGTCCATTCTAAACTGAGTGTACCTAAAATCTATCAGTTGCAAAATAAACATATCTTTCGAAGGGTTATTGCTTGTGCTTCTAACTAGCATGYGTTTTACCCATCTTTCCTTAAGTATTACCCTGGTAAAGTGGGAGAAAATGCCACTTAAGTCCCCAGAGACGAGTCAGTCACTTGACTGACGTCTGTAAGTCAAAGTCCATTCTGACAGCCGTACAAAATGAAAAAGCAGTGGCACACTCACAAATATAACCAAGTTGTACAAGTCCACTTCTGTGCCAATTGGTCTCAGCGAACAGCGATACAAAACKATAGCGTTACAGCAGTGAATCTCCTACAACTGTAATCAAGTCCATTTTGTGTCACTTGGCCTCAGTAGTGGAGGCTGTTGAGGGGAGAACAGCTCATAATAATGTCTGGAACGGCACAAATGGAATGGCATCAAACATCCCACCTATTCTGCTCCAGCCATTACCATCCATTACCATCCATCCTCCCTAATTAAAAGGTGCCACCAACCTCCTGTGGTACTCWAAGTCATACACCAGTTGCGCTCCTACAAATAATCAAGTTGTACAAGTCCACTTTGTGCCAATTGGTGACAGCAGCACCTCAAACTTCTATTTTAATGTCTTTGAACTGAGGGTAATGATTACTAAACCAATGTAATGATGTAGTGGTGTTCCAGTTCTCCGTATGGATGACAGCATACATTGAGCGCTTGGAAGAAGCCCCTCTCCAAGACAAAGGCTATTGTGTGTGCCAGGCCGGTGACATCTCTCTGGGAAACCTTGAGGACCACAAACAAGAAAGTCTTTGCACCTTTTTGGACAACTGACATGTTCAGTTGAGGTCTACTGGCAGTTAGACTTCATAACAATCCAGATTCAATGCTGAGAACCCCTGGAAGCATTTGTATATTATTTCATAAGCTCACAGGTGGATGGGCTTCAATGTGAATGAATGCTCAACAGAGCACTTCCATTTCATGTTCTTCACTGTCAAAAATGTTCTGTACTAGAACCGTCCATATATCCCAAAAATAATCCTCCTCCTGGTAACACTGTACAAATATCTCAAAAATGTTTTGTTTATCGACTGCATTACTAAAACGTTTTCCAGTCCATAATTCATAGTCAATTCCATAACCTTTACCTACATCACTTCTGTAAACAAATATTTTATTGTCCTCTCCGCAAGCATCTCAACGGCATACCCTTTCCTCATAACTGAAACCAATCTTTCCTATTATAATTCCAAAATCCATCTCTAATCACTTTGCCAAAACWTTCACGCATATCAAACATTCACCACTTTACAAGCAAAGCATATTTAAATTTTATGTCACCAGTTACCAAAACATACTTTTGTTAAGAGATGCTATCAATACTATATCCCATATGGTCCCGTGTGGCTCAGTTGGTAGAGCATGGCGCTTGCAACGCCAGGGTTGTGGGTTCATTCCCCACGGGGGGACCAGGATGAATATGTATGAACTTTCCAAATTGTAAGTCGCTCTGGATAAGAGCGTCAGCTAAATGACTTAAATGTAAATGTAAATATATTCTTAATAAACCCACCTGAATCAAGTTAAATAAAAGCCCAATGTACATCTAAACAAACACCATCCAATTATATAAATATATTGATAATCAGGTTAGACAAAATGTACATAAAAAGAGGCACACAATAGTAATGACCAAAGTGAAAGGTCATATGCCCTGAGACAAGAAGGAAATGGAATGAAGAGGGGATAGGACGGAATGTATTCGCCTCCATACAGAGACAATCTGTTATGACTCCCAATATACAGAGAATTCAGAAAGTATCCAGACCCCTTCCCTTCTTCCACATTGTTACGTTAGTCTTATTCTAAAATGTATTAAACCAATAAAAAAAATCCACATCTACACACAATACCTCATAATGACAAAGCAAAAAAATTAATAGTTTTTTTAATTTATAAAAATTAGAAATACCTTATTTACATCACTTTTCAGATCCTTTGCTATGAGACTAGAAATTGAGCTCAACTGAATCCTGTTTCCATTGATCATCCTTGAGATGTTTCTACAACTTGATTGGAGTCCACCTGTGGCAAATTCAATTGATTGGACATGATTTGGAAAGGCACACACCTGTCTATATAAAGGTCCCACAGTTGACAGTGCATGTCAGAGCAAAAACCAAGCCATGAGGTTGAAGGTATGGTCCGTAGAGCTCCGAGACAGGATTTTGTTGAGGCACAGATCTGGGGAAGGATACCAAAACATTTCTGCAGCATTGAAGGTCCAAGAATAGTGGCCTCCATCATTCTTAAATGGAAGAAGTTTGGAACCACCAAGACTCTTCCTAAAGCTGGCCACCTTGCCAAACTGAGCAATCGGGGGAGAAGAGCCTTGGTCAGGGAGGTGACCAAGAATTCGATGGTCACTTTGACAGAGCTCCTCTGTGAAGATGGGAGAACCTTCCAGAAGAACAACCATCTCTGCAACACTCCACCAAATCAGGCCTTTATGGTAGTGGCCAGACGGATCCCACTCAGTTAAAAGGCACGACAGCCCTCTTGGAGTTTGCRAAAAGGCACCTAAAGACTCAGACCATGAGAAAAAAGATTCTCTGGTCTGATGAAACCAATATTGAACTATTTGGCCCGAATGCCAAGTGCCAAGGAAACCTGGTGCCATCCCTATGGTGAAGCATGGTGGTGGCAGCATCATGCTGTGGGAATGGTTTTCAGCAGCAGGGACTTGGAGACTAGTCAGGATCGAAGGAAAGATGAATGAAGCAAAGTACAGAGACATCCTTGATGAAAACCTGCTCGAGAACGTTCAGGACCTCAGACTGGGGCGAAGGTTCACCTTCSAACAGGACAACAACCCTAAGCACACAGCCAAGACAACGCAGAAGTGGCTTCGGGACAAGTCTTTTAATGTCCTTGAGTGGCCCAGCAGAGCCTTGACTTGAACCCGATTGAACATCCCTGGAGAGAACTGAAACGCTCCCCATCCAACCGAAAAGAGAGGATCTGCAGAGAAAAATGGGAGAAACTCCCCAAATACAGTTGTGCCAAGCTTTGTAGCGTCATACCCAAGACGACTCGAGGATGTAATCGCTGCCAAATGTGCTTCTAAAGACCTGTTTTTGGTTTATCATTATGGGGCATTGTGTGTAGATTGATGAAGGGGGAAAAAAACTATTTAATCCATTTTAGAACAAGGCTGTAACTTTACAAAATGTAGAAAAAGTCACAAGGTCTGAATACTTTCCAAATGCACTGTATCTGACTCTCATTGAGCTTTAAAAGGCTTCCTAGCCCTAGAAAAATGTAATAGCTTTTTAATGCTGATTAAAGGGATGCAGWTTAGATTACTTTGGTGAACATCAGGAAATAAGTTGTGTTCAAGTTATACTTGGAATAAAAACAAACAAACATGGAATTAAAAACACTTCAGAGGACATGGTCATTTTCCAGTTAAGTAATTCATGAAATAKCCAGATGATAAATAGAAAGTGCTTCAGTCACATTTGCCGTAGGCTAATGATTAAAGAGGAACTGACAAATTTGCAGAAACATTTGAGTAAGCATGGGTGTGGTGTGAACTGTCTATGAGTCACCTTTCTTAGAGCCCTCTGAAACCGCCTCTATTACTGTGGAATTGTAAACCAGGAGAGTTCAGGTAAACAATAAACACTGTAATAGACAGAAAATAGCATGACTCATTGGCTTACTTATTATGCAGGCCATGGCTGGGTAATGTGTGCATAGAAAACCTGTCTTCAATGACATGCATTTTCAGATGTGTTGTAGAGTTCCTGAGAACTAGACAAGGGAATGTCAGATGGAATGGAATGTAATATGCCACTCGGCGAAAGCCATGGCCCAAAGCTAATGCTTGTTTGAGAGTAGGGAGGTAATGTACATCTTGGGTCAAGCAAACAAGCATATAGTACGAGGATACTTTACTTTCACGTCCTCAAGTAGACTGATTTAGCTTGTATCTGCACAGCAGTGTTCTTTCAAATGCTTTTAGCAAAAAATACTAAACACTTTGGGGCGTCTAAGAACACTTTTACGACCACTTATTAGCCTTCTGGCAAATATGGTCAAGTAATAATGTGTCTCTTAAAAGTTTGTGGAAAAACAGTATAGCATCGATTTCCCTTGAGATATATCTGGCCACCCATTCTCTGTAAATTCAGGGACATAAATGTCCTAGACAAAACAAAAGACAAAACAGCTCACTCTAAAATACTATTACTCATTAGATCAAAGTAAACTGGTTAACTTTGGTTTGGCCGGACACACTGGATACAAGCGAGCGGTAGAACAGAAAAGGACTGAATAGCTCTTGGGTAGGCAACAGTGCTACCTGCAGGTTCCTTGCTGCATAAAACCACAAGGGGAGGTCGCAGGAGGGGGGGCGCTTGCGTCGCTCTTTCCCCCTCAGAAGTCCCCGTCTCCACCGTTGGTGGCGGCAGGTGTCTCCTCCTCAAAGCGAAACCTCTTGGCCTGGGTGTGGGGTGAGTCCAAGGTGAAGTTCTCCTTGTCCTGTGGGTCCTCGGGTGGGGCGGCCCACTTGTTACCGCTGCCCCTCTGGCGGGGTGTACGTGGCGTGACGGGCTCGGTACTTGGGTACTGATGCCACAGCCAGGGGTGGGTCATGCAGTCGGCTGCACTGGACCTGTCCCTGTGTGGAGAGGGTGAAGACGGACCAAGGTGAACACCAAGTGGTGAAAGTTCTAGCTGAATTTATATCTCACAAAATGCAAATATTTAAAATGAAAATGACAAAAAAGGTATAGTAAGTACAATTATTATTATTTTTTTTTAAATGATCTGTATTGCTAAACACAATGTGACAACACTTCCTGTCAGTAGCAGTACTTCCCTTATGATTTGAATTCCCTGAACTTTTACTGGCCTGCAACATTCCCACTTACTCTGGTGTTTTGACCAGCAGCTTGCGGATGAAGTCGACGGCGAGCTCCGACACCCTGGAGAAGGCCTCTTGGCTGTAGTCCACATTGACTTGGGACACGTTCAGGTACGTCTCCTGTTTGTCGTCTCCTGCAAACGGAGACTCGCCTGTCACCAGCATGTAGGCTATCACCCCCACACTCCTGAGGAATAACACACCCAGAACACAGTTAGTACAAATGTGTCAGAGTACACACGCGCATTGACCTGCAAACACACACTTCACACAAGTGCCTCAGGCAGGCAGGCACGCACATACATATCTACCCACAGTCATTCAAGTTTATAGTGTTGATTGTGATGACTCACCACAAGTCAGTTGCCGTGGTGATAGGCTCGTAGTTTAGAATTTCTGGGGCTAAGGTATAACAAGGGAGAAAGAGGCCAGATCATTACATTGCAACATTGTTAGTGTAGAATGTCAGACTTAATTGCAACTGGTTTAGGGAATGTTGGACATAAGTTAAATGGACGTTGCCTTACCCACATACTCGGGCGTGCCCAAGATCTCTCGGAGCTCTCCGACTGTGCCCAGTTTGCGCGCCAGGCCAAAGTCCACAATCTTTATGTCCCCCAGCGGAGCCAGGCTGGTCAAGAGAATGTTCTGGGGCTGTAAGAAAGAGGGAAGAGTAGTCCAATAGGGTGACATAAGTTTGTGCAGGGTCATAATACAGCTGTATACAGCACAATCCTTTCTGCATGTGATCATGTTTACAGGGAAGAAGTGGGACGGCAGGTAGCCTAGCAGTTAAGGGCGTTGGGCCAGTAACCAAAAAGTCACTGGTTTGAATCCCCAAGCTGACTAGGTGAAAAATCTGTCATTGCGTCCTTGAGCAAGGCACTTAACCCTAACTGCTCCTGTAAGTCGTTCTGGTAAAATGTAAATATGCAGGTGGTGATGTAAAGATTATTAAAGGGAGCAAATAAAGTTGAGAAGTGTATTTTAGGTGTATGCACGTGTTTTTGTTGTATGCGTGTGTGTGCAGTGCACTTCTGTTTGTAAACTAGTCTGTGTGTGTGTGTGTGTGCATTAATAGGTGTGGAGGGACAGACCTTGAGGTCCAGGTGCACCACGCTGGTCTGGTGGAGAAGGTGGATGCCCTCCAGCATCTGTCTGATCAGCCGTGTGACGTGGCCCTCTGGGAGCAGCTCATCACAGTCACAGTAGTCAAAGATCTCACCCCCCGCCGCACTGTGAAACACGGTAGTCAGTACTGTCACAGTGTCTAACGCTAAATATCATCAATTGTTGCATTCTTACATCCATAAAACCTAGGTGGTTTTGGCTCTGATGAGCGCATAAGTCTGTTTCATATCATTTCAGGTTTGGCAACAGGTAATTGTCTATTTCTAAATGGAATAGACTATCCCTTTCAGAYTTTACAAGGCACTCTGCTTTCGTGGAAGGATTAGTAAGGCTTTCTTCAAAACTCAATGAAACAAATAGGGAGGGTTGAAACGTTTCTATTCGAGTTGGCTCTCAGAATACACAAGAGTGCCACGGGTGGAGTTTAGGAACAACAGAACTTTCCAACCTAAGGACAGAATGTGGATTGAATTCTTTATCTCCAATCTGCATTCTAGTTTCTGTTTCGCTGGATTCAGAGTAAAAGGTGTACTCGTTCCAATGAAGTTCAAAGCGCAATCACTAGGGATTGTTAATGGTTAACTGGTTAGCCTCTGAAAATACATCCGGTCATGGTTAACAGTCTATAGGTTCATTTGTAAAACTAAATTGGCACGTGTTTGTCAGTCGTCYTGTATAGGGCTGTTGCGGTGACTGCAGGGCTGGGCAATCTATCAAATGAATGTCTTTGCACGATATTCCAAATGCCTGTATTGCACAAATCAAGGTTTTGTTATTTTTCATGTTTATTTCCGCCTGTTCTGGCGTTGTATTTTTAGTCTCCTTCGCTCCTTAGCTGTGTGCACCTTCCCATTTACACCAGAGATCTGTGTATCCATCTCGTCATTATACAGGTCTCCACCCTAACAATGGGAATCATTGTCCAAAAGGCAGGCGACAAGCTAAGGTCCAAAATAAGCCCATACTGTAGAAACGCATTGGCCTTATTTTGGACAGATTTCAGCAAGAGTGAAACCTCTCGGTTTGCCTCTTCCTCTATGGTTTACACACACACCCTGAACCCCTCCCCCTACCTCTCTCACCAACACAGTTGAGAGAGAGATCACATCATCTCTAAAAAGCTGTTTCAACTCGCTATTTGCATTTGAGGTTTGGTCCAACAGAATCGGTCACATGGACACAAACACAATGAGACATTATTTTAGTGTAATAAAGGAGAAGTTAAAAAGGGTATCGTTATGAAAGTTGTCTCAACTACTCAAATTGCGTGGAGAGTAGTGACTAAAATGAGAGTATCAATGAATATTGATGCTGGAAAATGAATGCTCAGTTTGTTGCACTGCATTAGGGTACCAAATAACGTTATACTAGCTGTCAAGTCTGTTTTATAAATGTGCAATAAGCATAAAACACAATTATATAAAGGAATTGGCAACTCGTTCTCATTCTAAGAATTAAGGTAGGCCACTTGATTTCAACATCTGAACAGAGTGTACAGGCTAACATGCTTTTCAAACAGTTGGAGACAGACAGAAGGGTATTCAAATAGATCCAAGTTGGCTAAACTTGAAATACAAAAGATTAGCTGGCTAATCACWAGCAAGTTGGCTTGAGACATTGTTGATGAGACCTGTGTTAATTTCCAAAGTTTAATGCCTGCTACAAGAAGTTATCATTAGTGAATGTGCATTATGCATGATTCTAGTTACATTTGTGACAAAAAAGGGGCATTTTCATAGACCGACTTGAAAGCCAGAAAGTGATTATTACAAATGAAAAAAAAGCAGGTTAAACTATTTTGACACAATAATTAAATTATTGGGACTAATGTTGTGGATGGCTTATATTTAGGTACAACTTCACAAGCCCTGCATTCATTAGATTATTGCTGACTGATTCAAATGCAGTGTGGTTGACCTTTAAATTGTACAATGCTTATTTAGAGAAAATATATTTTTTAAAGTTTGGACACCTCATTCCAGGGTTTTTCTATATTTTTAAAAAACTATTTTCTACATTTTAGAATAATAGCGAAGACATCAAAACTATGAAATAACATATGGAATCATGTAGTAACCAAAAAAAGTGTTAAACAAATCAAAATATATTTTATATGTAGCCACCCTTTGCACACTCTTAGCATGCGCTCAACTAGCTTCACCTGGAATGCTTTTCCAACAGTCTTGAAAGAGTTCCCACATATGCTGAGCACTTGATGGCTGCTTTTTCTTCACTCTGCGGTACAACTCATCTAAAACCAGCTCAATTGGGTTTAGGTCGGGTGATTGTGGAGGCCAGGTCATCTGATGCATCACTCAGCCTGGAGGTGTGTTGGGTCATTGTCCTGTTAAAATACAAATGATCGTCCCCCTAACCGCAAACCAGATGGGATGGCGTATCGCTGCAGAATGCTGTGGTAGTCATGCTGGTTAAGCATGCCTTGAATTCTAAAAAAGCACTCCCACACCATCACACGTCCTCCTCCATGCTTCACGGTTGGAACAACATATGCAGAGARCATCTGTTCACCTACTACGCGTCTCAAAGACACGGCAGTTGGAACCAAAAATATCAAATTCGGACTCAGACCAAAAGGACCGATTTCCACTAGTCTAATGTCCATTGTTCTTGTTTCTTGGCCCAAGCAAGTGTGTTCTTCTTATTGGTGCCCGTTAGAAGTGGTTTCTTTGCAGCAATTCGGCCATGAAGGCCTGATTCATGCAGTCTCCTCTGAAAAGTTGATGTTGATATGTGTCTGTTACTTTAACTCTGAATAATATATTTGGGCTGCAATTCTGAGGCTGGTAACTCGAATGAACTTATCCTCTGCAGCAGAGGCAACACTGGGTCTTCCTTTCCTGTGGCAGTCCTCATGAGTTTCATCATAGCGCTTGATGGTTTTTGTGACTGCACTTGAAGAAATTTTCCGGATTGACTGAACTTCATGCCTTAAAGTTATGATGGACTGTGGTTTCTCATTGCATATTTGAGCAGTTCATGCCATAATATAGACTTGGTCTTTTACCAAAAAGGGCTATCTTCTGTATACCACCCTACCTTGGTCACAACACAACTGATTGGCTCAAACTTTTAACAAGGAAGACCTGGTAATTGAAATGCATTCCAGGTGACTACCTTACAAAGTTGGATGAGAGAATGCCAACAGTGTGCAAAGCTGTCATCAAGGCAAAGGGTGGCTACTTTGAAGAATCTCAATTTTTCATTTGTTTTAACAACTTTTTGGTTACTACATGATTCCATGTGTGTTATTTCATACAGTGGCTTGCAAAAGTATTCATCCCCCTCTGCGTTTTTCCTATTTTGTTGCATTACAACCTGTAATTTAAATKGATTTTTATTTGAATTTCATGTAATGGACATACACAAAATAGTCCAAACTGGTAAAGTGAAATGAAAGATTTTTTTMTTTMTTTTTTATTCTAAAAAAATAAACAGAAAAGTGGTGCGTGCATATGTATTCACCCCTTTGTTATGAAGTCCCTAAATAAGATCTGGTGCAACAAATTTCCTTTAGAAGTCACATAATTAGTTAAATGAAGTCCACCTGCGTGCAATCAAAGTGTCACATGATCTCAGTAATATACAGTGGGAGAAAAAGTATTTGATACACTGCCGATTTTGCAGGTTTTCCTACTTACAAAGCATGTAGAGGTCTGTCATTTTTATCATAGGTACACTTCAACTGTGAGAGATAATCTAAAACAAATATCCAGAAAATCACATTGTATGATTTTTAAGTAATTCATTTGCATTTTATTGCATGACATAAGTATTTGATACATCAGAAAAGCAGAACTTAATATTTGGTACAGAAACCTTTATTTGCAATTACAGAGATCATATGTTTCCTGTAGTTCTTGACCAGGTTTGCACACACTGCAGCAGGATTTTGGCCCACTCCTCCATACAGACCTTCTCCAGATCCTTCAGGTTTCGGGGCTGTCGCTGGGCAATATGGACTTTCAGCTCCCTCCAAAGATTTTCTATTGGGTTCAGGTCTGGAGACTGGCTAGGCCACTCCAGGACCTTGAGATGCTTCTTACGGAGCCACTCCTTAGTTGCCCTGGCTGTGTGTTTCGGGTCGTTGTCATGCTGGAAGACCCAGCCACGACCCATCTTCAATGCTCTTACTGAGGGAAGGAGGTTGTTGCCAAGATCTCACGATACATGGCCCCATCCACCTCCCCTCAATACGGTGCAGTCGTCCTGTCCCCTTTGCAGAAAAGCATCCACAAAGAATGATGTTTCCACCTCCATGCTTCAAGGTTGGGATGGTGTCTTGGGGTTGTACTCATCCTTCTTCTTCCTCCAAACACAGCGAGTGGAGTTTAGACCAAAAAGCTCTATTTTTGTCTCATCAGACCACATGACCTTCTCCCATTCCTCCTCTGGATCATCCAGATGGTCATGGCAAACTTCAGACGGGCCTGGACATGCGCTGGCTTGAGCAGGGGACCCTGCGTGCGCTGCAGGATTTTAATCCATGACAGCGTAGTGTGTTACTAATGGTTTTCTTTTAGACTGTGATCCCAGCTCTCTTCAGGTCATTGACCAGGTCCTGCCATGTAGTTCTGGGCTGATCCCTCACCTTCCTCATGATCATTGATGCCCCACGAGTGAGATCTTGCATGGAGCCCCAGACCGAGGGTGATTGACCGTCATCTTGAACTTTCCATTTTCTAATAATTGCGCCAACAGTTGTTGCCTTCCCATCAAGCTGCTTGCCTATTGTCCTATAGCCCATCCCAGCCTTGTGCAGGTCTACAATTTCACCCTGATGTCCTTACACAGCTCTCTGGTCTTGGCCATTGGGAGAGGTTGGAGTCTGTTTGAGGTGTGTGGACAGGTGTCTTTTATACAGGTAACGAGTTCAAACAGGTGCAGTTAATACAGTTAATGAGTGGAGAACAGAGGGCTTTTAAAGAAAAATAACAGGTCTGTGAGAGCCGGAATTTCTTACTGGTTGGTAGGTGATCAAATACTTATGTCATGCAATAAAATGCTAATTAATTACTTAAAAATCATACAATGTGATTTTCTGGATTTTTGTTTTAGATTCGTCTCTCACAGTTGAAGTGTACCTATGATAAAAATTACAGACCTCTACATGCTTTGTAAGTAGGAAAACCTGCAAAATCGGAAGTGTGTCAAATTTCCCAGACCTCAATCCAATTGAGAATCTGTGGTATGATTAAAAAATTGCTGTACACCAGCAGGACCCATCCAACTTGAAGGACCTGGAGCAGTTTTTCCTTGAAGAATGGGCAAACATTCCAGTGGCTAGATGTGCTAAGCTTATAGAGACACAGCTGCAAGTCTCTTGGGGTATAATTGCTGCAAAAGGTGGCTCTACAAAGTATTGCCTTTGAGGGGGTGAATAGGTATGCACGCTTAAGTTGTTTTTTTTMGTTTTATTTCTTGTTTGTTTCACCCAAAAATATTTTGCATCTTCAAAGTGGTAGGCATGTTGTGTAAATCAAATGATACAACCCCCCCCCCAAAAAATCTATTTTAATTCCAGGTTGTAAGGCAACAAAATAGGAAAAATGCCAAGGGGGGTGAATACTTTCGCAAGCCACTTTAGTTTTGATGTCTTCACTATTATTCTACAATGTAGTAAATGGTCCAATTTTAATATATTATGTTTTTTAAACCGYGAATGAGTAGGTGTATCCAAACATTTGAATGATAGTGTATATGATGAAGAGATATGGCCATATCGCTCAGCCCTAGGTGGCTGTATTAGCGCCACACCGGCAGTCATGYGTCATGACTGCAGTAAAATTCCACATGACCGTTGAGCCACGGTAATCTCCTTTTATGCACTCTGGACTAGAGGTCGACCGATTATCATTATTCAACGCCGATACCGATTAAATCGGACGATTTTTATATATATATATATATATATATATATATATATATATAATAATGACAATTACAACGATACTGAATGAACACTTAATTTAACTTAATACATCAATAAAATCTATTTAGTCTCAAATAATGAAACATGTTCAATTTGGCTTAAATAATGCAAAAACAAAGCGTTGGAGAAGAAAGTAAAAGTGCAATATTTGCCATGTAAAAAAGCTAATGTTTAAGTTCCTTGCTCAGAACATATGAAAGCTGGTGGTTCCTTTTAACATGAGTCTTCAATATTCCCAGGCAAGAAGTTTTAGGTTGTAGTTATTACAGGAATTATAGGACTATTTCTCTCTATACCATTTGTATTTCATACACCTTTGACTATTGGATGTTCTTATAGGCACTATAGTATTGCCAGCCTAATATCGGGCGTTGATAGGCTTGAAGTCATAAACAGCGCAATGCTTGAAGCACAGCGAAGAGCTGCTGGCAAACGCAGGAAAGTGCTGTTTGAATGAATGCTTACGAGCCTGCTGCTGCCTACCACCGCTTAGTCAGACTGCTCTATCAAATAATAGACTTAATTATAATATAACACAGAAATACGAGCCTTAGGTCATTAATATGGTAAAATGCAGACACTATCATTTCGAAGAAAAAAGCTTATTCTTTCAGTGAAATACGGAACTGTTCCGTATTTTATCTAACGGGTGGCATCCCTAAGTCTAAATATTGCTGTTACATTGCACAACCTTCAACGTTATGTCATATATAACACATAACATAACATATATATATATATATAAAACCAGTTCATTTATTTAAGTCAGTTACGAACAAATTCTTATTTACAATGACAGCCTACCCCGGCCAAACCTTAACACAGATGACGCTGGGCCAATTGTGCGCCGCCCTATGGGCCTCCCAATCATGGTGGGTTGTGATACCCTGGTTCGATTCCAGGCTGTATCTAAGGCACTGGATCGGGAGCCCCAACTGTAGGCTAGGCCTAATATAGATTAGTTAATAAAATGTAATAAAAAAAGTAATTTCCCCCCTCCCCCAGCTCACTCTTGCGCCTTGCTCCAGTTGTAGCCAGTCACTAGGCTACCTCAGATGCCAACCTATGTCAGAAGGATAAATGATGAAGCCTTTGATGGAGGAATTGCAACGTCTTGCTCCAGCCAAGGACCATGACTAACATTAGAGCCAAGGAAAGAGCAATGTTTTAGCTAAATATGATAGAGTTGTCTTTGACAATGAAGGAATCAAGTTCACCACATGACCAAAAGTATGTGGACATCTGCTCATCGAACATCATTCCAAAAATCATGGGCATTAATATGGAGTTGGACCCCCCCCCTTTTACTGCAATAACAGCCTTCACGCTTTTGGTAAGGCTTTTCACTAGATGTTGGAACATTGCTGCAGGGACTTGCTTCCATTCAGCCACAAGAGTATTAGTGAGGTCGGCCACAGGAAATGGCCATTCCCGAACTGTTGCCACAAAGTTGGAAGCACAGAATTGTCTGGAATGTCATTGTATGCTCTAGCATTAACATTTCTCTTCACTGAAACTAAGAAGTCTAGCTTGAACCATGAAAAACAGCCCCAGACCATTATTCCTCTTCCACTAAACTTTACAGATGGCACTATGTATTGGGGCAGGTAGTCCTCTTGGCATCCGCCAAACCCAGATCCGTCCGTCGGACTGCCAGATGGTGAAGCGTGATTCGTCACTCCAGAAAACGTGTTTCCACTGCTCCAGAGTCCAACGGTGGCGAGCTATACACCACTCCAGCCGACACTTGGCATAGTGATCTTAGGCTTGTGTGTGGCTGCTCGGCCATGGAAACCCATTTCATGAAGCTCCCGACGAACACTTCTTGTGCCGACCTTGCTTCCAGAGGCAGTTTGGAACTTGGTAGTGAGTGTTGCAACCAAGAACAGGCGATTTGTATGCGCTGCGCACTTCAGCACTGAGCGGTCCCTTTCTGTGAGCTTGTGTGGCCTACCTCTTCGCGGCTGAGCCGTTGTTGTTCCTAGACGTTTCCACTTGACAGCACTTACAGTTGACCGGGGCAGCTTAAGCAGGGCAGAAATTTGACGAACTGACTTGTTGGAAAGGTGGCGTCCTATAACGGTGCCACGTTGAAAGTCACTGAGCTCTTCAGTAAGGCCATTCTACTGCCAATGTTTTCTATGGAGATTGCATGGCTGTGTGCTCAATTTTATACACCTGTCAGCAACAGATGTGGCTGAAATAGCTGAATCCACTAATTTGAAGGGGTGTCCACATATGTTGTATGTACATGGCATGTAAAAAAAATWATGCTGTGGTTTAATCAAATAGGCTACCAATCGGAGAGCTGGACAAGCAGCCTGAAGCTCTACTCCTAACAAGTTTTACCTTCAAACCCAATTGTTTGCGTATTTAACTAAACCCGTGCCATCTGAGGTGAAGAGTGATATATAAATAGATTGACTTATGCAGTACTGACGCTCAGGTTAATTTGATGTTTTATGTTCAAGTTGTAAATGTTAATGTGTTGTAAATGTTCATATGGTGTACAGTGCTCAGCTGTAGGCTACAGTTTTATGAAGGTGCTGAGCAGACCATACTGCTGGGGTCTGTCCTCATCCTCCAAGCTTAATCATCTACATTTAGGTCATTTAGAATACGGTCTTAACCAGATCGACTTAGGCCTACAGTCAGTGCAGGTAAGACAACTACATATCACTGTCGCATATGGAATTACTGAAATTATTTTCAATACTTCCAAAACAAATAATAGCCTACATATTTCTGGCGCAAAAATGAGCACGGGACGGGAGTGATTTTTAAATCGGGAAGGGACAGGAAAGTTCTGAGGTTATAGAACTGTTGCAGGATCAGGACAGTACAGGAAAATAATTAACATGACAAGATGGGACAGGAATTACTTTCACTCCCTGACATGTATTTTTTCACCTGCCCGTTTGATAACGGGCTATTCTAAATCGAAACTATGTTTACATATTAGTAAAGACAAGATTAAATTGAGAATARTCTGATCAGTGAAAATATGATAACTTCATGAGAGAACAGCTGTGCAGCCTGAGGCAAGGAACAGAGTGCAAGCTTTTTTGTTGCTACTTTCTCAAATCATCAACAGCCTATAGTTGTACCATGCTGTTTGATTTAGAAGACATTCTAAGATTTATATAATTCACAACTAAAGTTACAAATAACTCTCAGTCTAGCATATAGGACCTGTTTCAAATGATAACTTTTACGCTCAACACAGCGACTTCATATGTGCAACCACTCTGTAATGGGAAAAATATATTTATATTTTCTTCAGCTAAGTTCAGTTATATTTCTCTTTTTATATTAAGCATATCTTGTCTGCTAAATGAACAAGCCTACAGCCTATGGCATGGAGCATAGCCAGATAACATTAGCCTACAGTAGGCCAACTCATATTCTGTTCTTCTGAAATACGTGAGCTTCCTATCATGTTTCTTTAGAACTGACTAAAATAAATAATGGATTGATTGTGATGGTGTACATTAAATTGATTTATTATAATTGTTTTTTTTATGTAGATGTTCAAAAGTAGTGCATCAGCAGCTTGTATGTGCAGAGGCCTGGAGATGCTGAACATGTTTACGTTAATAAACGGTCAATTACTGTGAGACCAGCATTCTTTTGCATSACAATAACAGGCTGACAAAATGTCATGACCGCCACAGCCCCAGTCATGCATCTTATTTATTACACTCGCACAGCGTACAGAGCCTAGTTAGAGGAGCGGAATAGCCTATCACCTCTCAGACTGCGCAAGGGCACCTCCTGAAAAAGCTGGTACTGGAGTGAAACGTGCTTTTWTAWACCCAGTCATTGCGCAATAAATAACAATTCTAAATGCAATCGCTATTAAACTCTTGATGACCACGATTAAAAAGCGATACTACTTTTATTTCTCAATCTCAACTCGTAATTCAAGAGCACCTCACATTCCCATTCGAGTGCATAGGCTATAGTCAACGGTAGGCAGGCTATCAGTGCGTCACCCACCACTTTGCAAGCTTGAGGCAGTATAATTGTTTGAAACCTGAACGTTTTACTTGACTTCAAATAAGGAGCAATGTCATACATTGCTTCAAAGTAGACTAGCCAAAATCCTACCATAGAAACCCYGAGGAAATTTTTATAAAGACTTCCTCATGCCATTAGTGGCAGMTAGCCTAGTGGTTAGAGCAGTAACCGAAAGGTTGCTGGTTTGAATCCCCGAGCTGACAWGGTAAAAATCTGTCGTTCTTCCCCTGAACAAGGCAGTTAACCCACTGTTCTCTGGTAGGCCGTCATAAATAAGAATTTGTTCTTAACCGACTTGCCTAGTTAAATAAAGGCTGAAAAAAAAAAATGTATTACCGATAATTTCTCTACTGTTTTATTGGTTTTTATATGAACTTTCTTTTGCTGTAGCAACCCATCCTAGTTGTTGGTATTAGATTCCCCACCTTTTAGGTTCTAACAGAGATTTTTAGCTGTCATATATGGAACTGCTCGCATTAYGTGCGCTGTTAAGAACTGTGTTTTTCCGCYAATTGCATTTTGGCAAATATTWGAAAATTGTGTTTTATTAACTGTTTCATTACAGGGATTGCATGCTCAATCATAGGATATAGCCTTTTGACTGTAAAACGATAGGCTTGCTATTGTTGAATGTTTCCATTAAGCTCTTAATGAAAAATGTCCGTTCCTGGTATGCATGCATAGCATTTTCTGTTGGTCACGTCACTTTAGTCTTGTAAAAAAATATAACCGTTTGTTGACCCGGTCAATGAGTGGGGGTTAGTCAGAAGCAAAATTTGCCTAAATTTCCATCCATAGCAATCACACATTATACGGTCTCAGTTATATGATAGGCTCTTTAAAAAATCTTAACAATTTATCATCTGTCCTGTACAATGGATAGGTTTATATATATATATATTTTTTTTTTATTAAACATACATGAGTTAAGGAGTTGACAGATGTAGTGGAGGAAGCTGATGGCGGTGTGAAGTGGATGTTGTGGGAACAATAAACATTTCAAATGTTACTGATTGAACTGATAGCACTGAGTGCAATAAAAAAAATTAAAGTTGCCAAAAACAACTCACTATTCCAGCAGCAGGATGATGTCGTGGTCTGTCTCGTAGGCAGCTTGCAGGTTGACCACACGAGGGTTGTTGCGGGCCGCCTCCAGCACGGCCATCTCGTGCACCACCTCGGCCCGGCAGTCTCGGCCCTGCCGCCGCTTCCGCAGGAACTTGGCGGCGAACACCTTTCCCGTGGCCTTCTCCATGCACCGCTTCACCACTGCAAATTTCCCCCTGGCACCAAGGACAGAGCGAGGGAGGGCTGAGTCATTTTTTAAATCACACACTATCTGGGTCATTTTAGTCTTCTCTGAAGGAGACAACATTGTTACCATTTGTACATCACTTCATACAGTACCAGTCAAAAGTTTGAACACACATACTCATTCGGGTTCTTTATTTTTACTATTTTCTACTCATTCGGGTTCTTTATTTTTACTATTTTCTACTCATTCGGGTTCTTTATTTTTTTACTATTTTCTACATTGTTGAATAAAAGAATAGATCAAAACTATGAAATAACAAGTGGAATCATGTAGTAACCAAAAAGTGTTAAACAAATCAAAATATATTTTACATTCTTCAAAATAGCCACACTTTGCCTTGATGACAGCTTTGCACACGTGGCATTCTCCCAACCAGCTCCCCTGGAATGCTAATCCAACAGTTTTGAAGGACTTCCCACATATACTGAGCTTTAAAAGTTATTGAAATATTATGGATTGACTGACCTTCATGTCTTAAAGTAATGATGGACTGTCGTTTCTCTTTGCTTATTTGAGGTATTCTTGCCATAATATGGACTTGGTCTTTTACCAAATAGGGCTATCCGCTGTGTACCACCCCTACCTTGTCACAACATAACTGATTGGCTAAAATGCATTAAGGAAAGAATTTCCACAAATTAACTTTTACCAAGGCACACCTGTTAATTGAAACACACTCCAGGTGACTAACGCACAAAGCTGGTTGAGAGAATGCCAAGAGTGTGCAAAGCTATCATCAAGGAAAAGGGTGGCTACTTTAACACTTTTTTGGTTATTACATATGTGTTATTTCATAGTTTTGATGTCTTCACTATTATTCTAAAATGTACAAAAAGTWAAAATAAACAAAAACCCTGTAATGAGTAAGTGTGTCCAAACTTTTGACTGGTACTGTATGTAAATGTAAAATGTACATTTAGGTCATTTAGCAGACGCTCTTGACCAAAGTTTTAGTATCCCTCCTGTTGACAGCGGAGAGGAAATGTTACAGTTTTAAAGCAAGTTTTCTGTATTTTACACATTTTCCATTGGGCGGAGAGAACATTTAACAATTTTATAACAAATTTCCTGCAATTCTACTCATTTCGCCATGTGGTAGTGGAAAATTAGCTGTTTTATAACGAATTTCCTGCAATTCTACACCTTTTGCCATAGGGTAGAGAGAAACGTTTGCCGTTTTTAATATATCTGAGCGAGGCTGACTAACAAAGTCAAGGGGGGTCCTGCGGTCGGTAATAAAACCATGATAACAGATCTTTGTTTGGGCACAAATTCTTAATGTAGCCAATGTTTCCCCTAAAAACTTTGCCAACAACACCAAGAAAACAGTTCAAGTCTGGTTTTCACATGCCCTTGCTTCCTTCCTCCTGAATTGCACTAGCAAGGTTGGGGACACCAGCGATGCGACATACCCTAATGGGTCCTTTATAATAGGAAACAAAGGTTAGGTTTGGCTCATGTAGAGCACTTATAGCCACATCGCTTACAAAAAGGACAATGAGGTAATCGTGTGAAAACGGAACAAAAAATGTCCACCAAGGTTGCATTTTCATGAAATTTCATAAAACGAAATGATCTTGTGAGAAATGCCTTTCCACAAATCTATTTGTAGACTTGCCTATTTGGTGCAATTTCTAACATTTAGCCTATCCAACCATAAAAACTCACGGTACACCAAATCTATCTGATACACAATCTTAGATGTAGCCTTGCTAGCTTTATTGTAGGTAGGCATTTACAGTTGGTAAACAAAGTTAAAGCATCAATGTAGTTAAAAGTCTTAACTGTTAGTCAACTCCTATAGCTAACTAACGTTACACTGAGATTATCAGAGGTGCCATGTTATAYCTAATTTTAAGGATAACGTTAGTTCTAATCATATTTGACGCGTTAGTTAGTCAGCAGTATATTGTGATGTATCGCTCTATAATCCAAGAGGCCAGTGATGCATCAGAAGGTCAAGATGAAGTCAGGAGTCAGAAGGAGGTCAAGATGAGAGAAGAAAATGAAGGAATTAGAAAGTTTGAAAGGGGGACATCGTAACTTTAGCATTGGCTCACCTGCCCAACTCGCCGGTGATTTCGTACATACTGTCCATCGGTTCCGTATTGATAAGGGTTTGAATTTCTCCAAGTAACCCATTAGGTCCATTGCGGTTGTCAAGCCGCCTCCGAGACATKGTTGTTGTTAGCCTGACTGTGGGAATAAATTAGCGCCTGTTAAGGCCGTTGACTAGCTAGCGAAATGTGTTTAGTGCTAAACCAGTTAAGGTTAGTTGGCAGTTTTATAGCTAACTAGCGTTTACTAACTAGCTGGATAACTAGCTGGATAAATTTACTAATATTAGCTGGATAACGTTACATAGCTACTAGCTAAATAACTAAGTTCGCTAGTTTGAAATGTTTAGCTGTAGAGAACTTGTTAGCTAGTTGGAGAAAAGCTAGCTAACGTTAGTTACTTGTTTGACAGACAGGTCAAGAAGAACAACGGTTAACGTCAGCTACTGTACTGCAGCTAACTAAACAAACAACACTAATACGTAAGCTAGACAGCGAATTACGTCACTCACGAATCGGCACTTGTGGGGTTGATTGACAAACGTGCCGATACTGTCCCTTGGGACATTGTTGAGTTATTAGCGACTTTAGTGCCTAGTATCCTAACAACTGGCTAAAATCCTTCCACTCGTCGATGTGCGCAAAACGTCTTCTAATTTTACTACCYATCACCTGTCCACAGGTTTGATATTTGCCGCCTCGTTATGCGCACGCGCGAGGTGTCTACAGCTTCTTCTTTGGTATCGTTGCGTTCGCACAATTTCTTTGTGCATGCCGCCACCTGCTGTGAGGTATGGAAGGCCAAGAGTTTCAAGTCGTCTTACCCGGAACACGTCTTAACACTTGTTATTATAATTTTTCACTTGCTTTTTTCAAGTGTCAAATGTCATTTTTTTATACACGCGATTTTTGTTCACCTGTCCAGTTTGTTTACAGGTGATTTGAACGCTTGTTATGGACATTTTTATATGGAAGGCCAAGAGTTTCAAATCGTCATGATTTGAACGCTTGTTGTGGGCATTTTTACAGGCGTTCATTACACCTGCATTTACAGGTGATTTGAATGTTTGAATGTTGCCCTTTCAGACGCATGCAATTGTGCCAGGCATTTTTACACGCGTTCATTACACCTGCATTTACAAGGTGATTGGAACGTTTGAATATTGTGCTTTCAGACGCATGAAATTGTGCCAGGCATTTTTACACGCGTTCATTACACCTGCATTTACAAGGTGATTGGAACGTTTGAATATTGTGCTTTCAGACGCATGAAATTGTGCCACTGCACACGTTCTGAACGCCTGTGTAGTAACGGGTACGTTCCATGTGTCTGAAAGTACCACATTGTAGCCCTCGCACCTCAATTTTCGTGAGTTTGACTTTGTTTGACTTCCGGCCTTTTGCGATMAATCGCCTACTCAGGGAGARGTTTCTAAATATGGATCAAATTGTTAAAATTAGTCAAGGCGTTGGTGAGAAAAATGGAGGAATAAATTAAAACCACTTTTTCCACATGGCATTACAACTACAAAGCTGACGCTGGGTAGCTCACTTATTTTAATTGAAATAGCAAGGCTAGTTAGATAGCTCGCAATAGTATTGTAACGACCCTGGGTTTATAAGCGGAAATCGAATCTGCTGCACCAGCATGCTTTTGCAACAAACTATTAGAAACGGTGCTAATTTCATTCAACATTTTAAAAAGGGTAGTAGACATTTCCCTGATCATAGTCTAGCTCAAAACTAATGACTGRTTCAGCATGTAAAAAGTAACAGTACAAAACATACTTTTATGTTTMCTAAAATGTGAGTTGACTGAATAGATATTTAATAAACGTTTCGAACCAATACATACTATAGACCTGCTAAATTACTCACATCCAGCATAAAAAAAACATTAGAAACAGAATAAACTAAAATAATTCTGTATTTATTTAAGATGTAACAATTGTTCATGAAGCAAACATTGTATGACTTGGTGAAGGTGTGGTAGAAAGAAGCAGTCCGTTTTCCCTCCCCCTCCATCTGTGGTGCATGTTCAACATAGCATGTGGAGATTCCTGTGAACATCAACAGTCATAAACATGTCATTCTGAACAGCAGCATCTTCCTAACAAGAATTTAGACCAGTTGAGAATTCAACAGAATTCAGTCTTGTTCATGATCGGTACAACATGAGACAAATAGCAAGCCATGGTATATCAGACTGTATACCACAGGTATGAGTCAATCTTACTTGTTTACTGTTGTAATTACGTTGGTAGKCAGTTTTTAATAGCAATAAGGCACCTTGGGGGATTGTGGTATATGGCCAATATACCACGGCTAAGGGCTGTATCCAGGCACTCCACATTGCATCGTAAGTAAGAACAGCCTTAAGCCGTGGTATTTTGTCCATATACCACAAAKCTCRGAGGCGCCTAATTGCTTAAATATAACAGATACTTGCACATGTGAGGTTTCAAATATATATGTTACTACTACTAGCTTACTCTCTCCGTGCTTTTCCTGAACATGTTTATCTTATATAGCTAGTTGTTATTGTTCTTCCTTGCTCATCCAAAGCAGGCTTTTTRCCTCCTCGTTAGTCTTCAGATGCTTGACTACATGARCATCATGTTGTGGCTGTAATARGGACATTGCATTAGAACTAGATACACTCTTAGAAAAAAGGGTTCTTCAGCTGTCCCCATAGTATAACCCTTTTTAGTTCCAGGTAGAACCCTCTGTGAAAATGMTTCTACATGGAACCAACAAGGGTTCTTCAAAAKGTTATCCTATAGGGACAGCTGAATATCMTTTTAAGTTCTAGATAGSACCTTTTTCTAAGAGTGTAGCTTATCGGATAGACATTTTCAGGAAAAGCAGCTCATTTAGCAAGCCAATAAAATGTCTCTGATATAACTAGCTAGTAATTCTTGTTCTATAGACGTTCCTCCTCCTCGCTGGTCTGCAGATGCTTGCGTACTTGACATTTCCTAGAACTAACAACTTTATCAGAAATACATTTTCAGGAAAAGCAGCTCATTTAGCAAGCCAATAAAATACCTATTGCATTGGTTCAACCTTGAAATATGGCTGCTCAAGATAGAGATCGTACCATTTTATCTCTGTAGCAGTTTTGTCTCACCTCTRCTGYGCACTGCYACAGCCAGATCTTATTCTAAGTGGGTAACATGGAATTCATTGGAGGAGGGAGAATTAATGAGAATCAGAACTTGGACAATGTCAGGAAATAAGTAGGATAAATGTACATCCTATCAATGACAAAATAAACTGCAGAGGTAGCCTTAAGATAACATTAGATACAGTATGTGCATGCTATGTACTGGACAGATGGCTATTTTCAAAACATTGGATTACCAACTTGAGCGGTGATGTCTCAGTTTGCACCACATTTTCACATGGACGTATATACACTGAACAAAAATATAAATGCAACATGTAAAGTGTTGGTCTCATGTTTCATGAGTTTAAATAAAATATTCCAGACATTTTCCATATGCACAAGACACTTATTTATCTCAAATGTGTGTTACCCTGGTCCTTCCTCTGCTGCCTCCATAACAGTTTATGAATTCCTTTTTAGAAAACATTGTAATTCAGCCTTTGTGGTTTGGAAAGTATAGTGACTATTATTGCTTTAATTTATTCATCAAACAGATGGGGTTTTGGAAATGTAGGTACTTTTCGCAAAACAATCCCATCTGGTGGATGGAAAGACTTATAATTTATATATACATATACACACACATATAATACACACACACACACACAGTTGATACTTCAGACAAGGAAAAATGATGTATAGCTAATTAAAATGAAAAAATACCTTTCTGAATTATGAAGCCTTTGTGCTTTTTTTTTAAACACAACATGTGACTTTAACTTATTTAGTAGCTTTCTGCAATTATCCAAAAAACAACTATAAAAACGCCATTCCTTAACCAATAGGCTGAACAGGTGTAATGAACGCATGTAAAATACCCATAACAAGCGTTCTAATCACCTGTAATTGCACACTGAACAGGTGTAATGAACGCGTGTAAAAATGCACACAACAAGCGTTCAAATCGGAGGTGCTGAAGATGGAGGAGAGTGCAGACGAGATGTCAGCTTGCTCCGAGTAACCTTGACTTTTAGCCCTCTCAAACTTACTTAAATGTAACGGAACTTGGCTTATAGTAAACACAATAGAGAACAACGCTTAGTTGACCTGAAACTTTGAGAAATGGAAGAAAAAAATGTGCGAAAGAGCAATGGGAGGAGAAGGCAGTTGCTAGCTGAGCACTCATACATTGGAGAAAAACCGCCACCTTACGACCGCAGTGATTTGTTCTGTCGGTAGGTTTATAAGGTAGCTCCTTCCCCACTGCAAACAGAGCGTTCTAGTTTTGAATTATGGTGTTACTGTTTACAAGTTAAGACTTCTGTTAATACATATATAAAGCAACTTTTTATAGATAGGGTAGAGTTGAGATTGCATAGGATTTTTCTTTCTATTCTGTAGATATGGACTTGAAGTTTATGTCAATCAATGCCAGGCGGATACGAAACCTGTTGAAGAGAAAAGCGTTTTTTTTGTTTTGTATGGACTGCAACGCATATCTTGTATTCGTTCAAGAAACGCATTCATGCAAAGAGGACTATCATTTTTTGAAAAATCAGTGGGGCAGTGCCATTTCTTTGGCCCACAGGACTAATCATTCAGCTGGGGTTGCAATTTTAGCACACAATTTCAAAGGGCAATTTTTGTTGACTCCAATGGACGTTGGCTAGTAGCGGTCATCKACCACATGGACAGATTGTGTTGTGTAATGTATATGGATACTGTTCTAGTCCTCCAAATAACTTACTTCTAGAAGAAATTCTTAAAAGTCTGAGAAAATATCCATCCAGTCAGATTATAGTAGGTGGAGATTTTAATATGGTTTATTCTAAACAGACTGATAGATTGCCCCATAGGCCTAACATTGGTGTGAACAAATTGGTGAATTTCTGCCAAAGCCTGGACTTAATTGTCATATGGAGAGTTAAAAACCCTGGAGAGAAACAYTACACATGGAGTAATAGAGATRGTTCTCTACAATCAAGAATTGATTTGTGGGTGATAACCTCTAGTCTTGAGCCCAAAACAGTAGAGGCAAAAATACTGCCTGCAGTCCTGACGSATCATAAAGTCAMATGGRTGACTGTAAGAATGTGCAGTAATGATGGTAAGAAATACTCTGGTGGTTATTGGAAATGAAATAACTCATTGTTATTGCATGATGATTTAAAAATGTGATTAAGAATCTAATTTCTGTTTACTGGAGTTTAGCTACATCTAATGCAGAATATGGGAAATATTGGGAACTGCTGAAATTAAAAATCTGCTCAGCCTGTATTACTTATGGAAAACGGCTTGCTTTAAGGAGATGTGAGGTGTCACGAATACCACCGAAGGTGGCTCACCTTCCTGTTCGGGTGGCGCTCGGCGGTCGTCTTCACCGGTCTACTAGCTACCACCGATCCCTTTTTCCTTTTTGTTTGTTTTTGTCTAATTGTTTTTACCTGTTCCTTGTTGGGGATTTGGGAGGGGTGTTATTTAAGTTCGTTTAGCCGGCTGGTGTTTGTGCGGGCTTGTTATTTTGACGTATGTGGTGTTTGTGTTCTTTTGGGTTTTCGCTGTCCGGGTTTTTTTTTAGTAACTATGGTTTTGGGTTTGTTGCACCTGTGTTTTGGGCTTCACCCATGTTTTTAACTGGTTACTAGCCGAAAGGACATTAAAGCGTTTTTTCCGTCTACCTTCTGCTCTCTGCGTCTGACTCCACACCCATCACTTTCCAGACGTTACATGAGGTAGCTGAACTCTAAAACAATTGCGGATATCACAGAGATTGAGCATCTTTATCTTAATGAGAAAGCTAAATTGAATGATTTACAGAATCAACTAGATACATTGTATGAGGAAAAGGCTAGAGGAGCCTTTATAAGATCCAGAAAACAATGGCTTGAAAAGGTGAAAAGAACAGTAGATACATTTTTAATTTGGAAAAGAGGAGGGGAACTCGATACACTTCGGAAATGTAAGATTAATGAGGTTACCACTGAGGATAGAAAGGAGTTATCAGACTTTACCACTAAGTTTTATGAGAATCTTTACTCCTTAGATAACAANTATCACAGAGATTGAGCATCTTTATCTTAATGAGAAAGCTAAATTGAATGATTTACAGAATCAACTAGATACATTGTATGAGGAAAAGGCATTTTTAATTTGGAAAAGAGGAAAGGGGAACTCAACACACTTCGGAAATGTAAGATTAATGGGGTTACCACTGAGGATAGAAAGGAGTTATCAGACTTTACCACTAAGTTTTATGAGAATCTTTACTCCTTAGATAACAATTTGAGTGACTCTAAGGATCTGCTTGATTCTATAGAGAATGTTTAAAAAATATATATTTTACCTTTATTTATATATGTTTTTTCTCATTGAGATAATATCTCTTTTCCAAGAGAGACCTGGTCCAATAGCAGCAGAGAATGTTAATTCGGTTAGTGAAGAATTCAATCGGTCTTGTTGTCAAGATTTATCCTTTATAGACATCCAGTACTTGGTTGCTCAGTTAAAAAATAATACATCTCCAGGTTGTGATGGATTAACCTCTGAATTTTACAAAACCTTCTCTGAAGAAATGGCACCATTTTTACTTGAAACCTTTAAGGAGGCTATAAAGAAGGGAGAACTACCTGCCTCTCTGAAGCAAGGGGTTATTACTATTATACTTAAACCACACAAGGATCTCTTAAATATTGATAATTGGCATCCAATCACACTCCTAAATAACGACCACAAAATTATAGCCTTAATCTTTTCAAAAAGGTTGAAGTCTTGCTTGAATGATCTGATTGATCATATAGTCCAAACTCCTGCGGTAAGGTAGCTCAATGTATGATAGTTGCATGGTAAGAAAGGGGAGGGAAAAAAACACAGCTCAATGAAAACCGTCTCYCCTATAGTCCGCCACAGTGGATACGTCATAATACCCATAAAACCTAGAGGTCAAACACYGAAATGGTTCCAWTTTTTTTTTCACAATTCATTTTTTACATCAATGATTTTACAAACACTTCAAATGAAGCATGTGTTTAGTGTAGGCTTYCCTTGGCGTGATGTTTTGATTACCATGTAATTCTCTCTCGGACAAGGTGAGTTTTYTCAATATATTTGCAGTGGTGTAAAGTACTTAAGTAAAAATACTTGTAAATAGGTTTTTGGGGGTATCTGTACTTTACTATTTATATTTGACAACTTTTACTCCACTACATTCCTAAAGAATATAATGTACTTTTTACTCCTTACATTTTCCCTGACACACAAAAGRACTTAGAATGCTCAAGCAGGACAGAATTATGGCACCTATCAATATAACACTTTGTCATCCCTACTGRCTCTGATCTGGCGGACTCACAAAACACAACTACTTTGTTTGTAAATTATGTCTGAGTGTTGGAATGTGCCCCTTTCTGTCCGTAATTAAAAATATGAAAATAGTGCCTTCTAGTTTGCTTAATATAAGAACATTGATGTATAGCATTTACTTTTACTTTGTACTTTTACTCAAGTATGACAATTTAGTACTTTTTCTACCACTGTACTTAAGTACATTTAAAACCAGATACTTTCAGACTTTTACTCAAGTAGTATTTTACTGGGTAACTTTCACTTTTACTTGAGTCATTTTCWTTTACTCAAGTATGACAATTTWACTTTTTCCACCACCGTATATTTACTCTCAAAATTAAAATGAGACTTAGTTGAGTGATAACTCAGTTCTAGAATGTTGTCATTGATGAGAATGAATCAAAACCCAAGTTATCAATTAAAAGTCTAACTATTTATATAGCACATTTCTTACAACAAATTCATTTCAAGTTCAAAGTCATGCATTGAAAGGCATGTGGCACTTAACATCCTTCCACTTGGCAGGTCTCAATAGGTGACCAGGGGATTCTCTCTACCACATGCGAATGCCTCCATGGAGCTCATCAGTGTAGCCATGCAGCCTATTTTGGCTAAGGAACCGTCTCCTGGGCAGGTTCAGTGGAATGGCATGTCTCCTTGAACCTGAGCCAATACAACTGCTGTCATCCCTGTCTGTACTTGACATTGTTAAAAAACAAGGACACCTTGGGCATGCAGGCATCCTGGCTAGCATGGCGCTGTTGGTGGAGCAGGTGGAGGCTATACGACAGGCAACAGTGGACAGCGCACCAACTCCAACTGGCACACCATGAGAGGGAGGTTGACGTCCAGCAATTATGGAGCAGTGGTTAGGGCCAAGCACGCTGCTAAAAAAAGGGTCCTCAGATCAGTCAATGGATGGGGTATTGTCTATAAAGTGGGACACAGATAATGAAGAGGAGGGCATCAAMGCATTCAAAATGGCTACAGTGATGGATGTGTAGGAGTCAAGGCTTTGCGTCACGGGGTCTGGGATCTTGGGTGCCTCACCGGATGGTCTCGTGGGTACCACAGCAGTGACGGAGGTTGAGTGCCTATCTGCTGCAAGGGACCTTACCATTCAAGAGGCAGTGAAGTCAAAGGATTTCTAAACTCAGCAAAAAAAGAAACGTACTCACTGTCAACTGCGTTTATTTTCAGCAAACTTAACATGTGTAAATAGTTGTATGAATATAAGATTCAACAACAGACTAACTGAACAAGTTCCACAGACTTGTGACTAACAGAAATTGAATAATGTGTCCCTGAACAAAGGGGGGAGGGGGTCAAAATCAAAAGCAACAGTCAGTATCTGGTGTGGCCACCAGCTGCATTAAGTACTGCAGTGCATCTCCTCCTCATGGACCGCACCAGATTTGCCCGTTCTTGCCYTGAGATGTTACCCCACTCTTCCACCAAGGCACCTGCAAGTTCCCGGACATTTCTGGGAGGAATGGCCCTAGCCCTCACCCTCCGATCCAACAGGTCCCAGACATGCTCCATGGGATTGAGATCCGGGTTCTTTGCTGGCCATGGCAGAACTCTGACATTCCTGTCTTGSAGGAAATCAGCCATACTGCTCTTCTGTGCGTGGTGGCATTGTCATGCTGGAGGGTCATGTCAGGATGAGCCTGCAGGAAGGGTACCACARGAGGGAGGAGGATGTCTTCCCTGTAAGCYTTGAGATTGCKWGCAATGACAAAAAGCGCCAGTGGAGAGCAGAGTGGTCAGTCCTTACAGMAAAGGGCAGGCCACCCAGGTAGTACTTGAAGTGTTTGATGGAAGCCACAACAGCCAGGAGCTCCCGCCGGGTGACACAGTAGGGGTGCTCATGTTTGTTGAATGTTTTGCTAAAGTACGCCACCACTCTCTCCCTCTCTGGCCCCAGCTGGGCCAGCACCCCACCCATGCCACACATTGCTCGTGTCTGTGTTCAGGGTAAAGGGCAAGTGTCCTTGAATACTCTTCATTTTAAGCTGCCCAATTCTACAAGAGTAATTYTTTTGAGCCAAACACACATTTGTCATCATCTGATGATAGTCAAATAGATGCCATGAGTTATAATAGTCAAGCCTATATTTATTGGTAAAAACCAGTAGGCTGTTTGCCACCCAATTATTCAAGAGTAGTTATTTTTATTGGTAATAAATAAAAACTGGTAGACTAATAACTGACATCAAAATTACTTTTATTTTCATATTTTCGCTATACGTGAGGTGTTTGTTGTGTGTTTTGTTAACATTCAAATGGCACAGTATGATTCTCTATCAAGAATAGTGCCTTGTAGCTCTCCCAGTCTTGTTTCACACGGTCGGGAACCGACCAATAAAAATGTGTTAAGAAACTAAAAACAACACACTCAATCAAAACCGTCTAACCAATTACAGAGCACTGGTGTAACGCCTATCGCTGTCGTTCCTCCCACTTCTGTTGACATGCCCACTTTCAGACACACRCCACATACTGCATGCGGTTAGCCYRACTTGCAGCGAGTGSCTTCTCAAACACCATACTTACGATGAGGGGCTTCTTCAAACGGACGGCYTCATCGATGTGAACCTAGTATCTCACAACGACAGGGTCATTCACACATGTATTGTACAAAAAGCTGTAAACTATAAATACAATCATAGATCAGGAAAAAAAAAGAAAAAAAATGGGGCAATTCAATTGTTTAGCTGGGCCTCMGTATTTTCATATTTTCCAAAATACTTTGTTTGTTATGGAATGCAGAGTTAAAATAAAATGTGTGTTTCTTTCTTTCTGCAAAAATAAATATATAGGATAGAAGGAGAGATATTCTTCATCTCATAGAACAGAAAACCATTTCCATGGTATGCTGTAGATCTCTATATGCTGCTCTCTAACGGTTGTGCCCTACTGGCTGAGCCCCTGCTTCACCTAAAAAACAATACACAAAGAAAACACACATCCATGTATCGCTAATTYAAACTTGCCCTGTGCCATTGTCTTTTAATACAATCATTGGGGTGAAAAGGAGAAATACAGGAGCTTTTGCATAGAGTGGAGTTCTGACAGTGGGATGTCCAATCCTATTGGTAATTGATCAGGCAAGGGATAGTGGTGGTGGCGGTGAGTTTTGTCCTTATTGGGCGAGAAGCAGACTGACTTTATTCTTATTGGACATTCGCAGCAGAAGAAAAAGCCTTGGCATGGAAAATGTCTTGATTGGCAGAAATTATTTGAACCCCATTGTGAAAGGTTACTGCCCATGCCACAAAGCCGCCCCTCCAAGCTCGAGGTGATGTGGGGGATGTGTGGACGTTCGAGACTGGGGTCATTCCGTTAAACAGAAATAGGGAGACATGGTTGACTATGCGAGCCCCAAACCATTAGTACATTCAGTGCAAAATAAACAGTACCAGTCAAAAGTATGGACACACCTACTCATTAAAGGGTTTTTCTTTATTATTACTATTTTCTACATTGTAGAATAATAGTGAAAACATCCACATTTAAATAACACATATGGAATCATGTAGTAACCAAAAAAGTGTTAAACAAAGAGAATGCCAAGAGTGTGCAAAACTGTCATCAAGGCAAAGGGTGGCTACTTTGAAGAACCTCAAATGTAAAATATATTTTGATTTGTTGAACACTTTTTTGGTTACTACATGATTCCATATGTGCTATTTCATAGTTTTGATGTCTTCACTATTATTCTACAATGTAGAAAATAGTAAAAAATWAAGAAAAACCCTGGAATGAGTAGGTGTGTCCATACTTTTGACTGGTACTGTACATGTATACACAACAGGGACAGACATACAGTACATGTACAAGTATACACAAAGAAAAGAGCACGCATGGTACACAGACAGGTGCTCTCACTTCCTCTTCGTCAGTCATTACAGCCCTATTGGTTCTCCGTGTAGCCATGAACCATGACCCTTAACCTCCATCCTCTGATATATCATCACGACAAGTGAACACTTGAATGTAACAAAACAAATTCCCTTCAAGCGTGCTGGCACAGTTCTTCAGTAACACTCGTCATAACCTGTCATATAAACAACAARGCTTGTTATAACATTTCATAGTTCGTGAACCCATACACAATGGGGACACAAAACATAGAGATATATTTGATGTATCCCTTGTCATGTCTTTGGACGCATTTATAACAGTGCTACGAACACATTATAGCAACATACCCTAAAGTACTATGTGGCTCCTTCCGCCCTTTTCTCCACATCGATAGCGATATCCTCATGCAAAATCTAACAAGAACAAACTGGTGTTGCACTATTTCGGCATGCAAATATCGAGCTATAACACAACGCCATCTAGGGGTTTCCGGACTCAGTGCAGCTCACAGAGTTGCTGAGCTGGACCCTGCATGCAGTATCGAGCCAGGCTGAGATATGAAGGCTGCCTCCACAGTGCATCACAGTGGAGCTTCTATTACTATCTACTCCAGCCAGAGTTGTCTGTTTAGCTCACATAGACCTCTGTACAGTAGTGTGTGCACCCCATAGAAAATGTGTGTGTGTGTGTGTGTGTGTGTGTGTAAATAAATCCTTTGGGTAGGGGTTATGCACTGAGAAGTCCAAAACCAGGATGAAAACATGCTCAAGAAATCGTAAGCATCTGTGTTGGTGTGTAGTGTATGCCCCGTGCTTAAAGATGCTTCTATAGCTGTGTCGACAGTACTGAAGTATCCATATATAATGTGCTGCCCTCTTGTGTTTGCATCCTGGAACTGTTTTGGAATACACTTAAAGCTAGAATCCTTAATTGAAAGAATAACAAAGCGGCACCCCGCCTCTGTTTTGGTAGAAAGCTGAGGGGTGGGCCTGGAGAAATGTAACCCCTCTCAAATTCATWGACAGAACTATGGATGCAAGGACTGACCATCCATGAAATAAAAATTACAGTTTTAACCATGTTTTGAGGCTATACAGTATGTTTACATTTACATGGTTTACAATCATTGGAGTAAACCAAGTTTATATTTTGGGTTCTGATGGGGTACAACTGTTGAACTAAGTTCATGATGCATTTATAAGTTATATWCTTCTTGAATCAATGGGTATATATAATTAATTTCTACATCCAAAAATGAATGTAGGAAGCAACTAAGGATTCTAGCTTTAAAAGTTGTGGCTGTTTTTTTTTGTGTGTGACACAGATAAACCTTTTGAATGTCATTTTGAACAACCAAATCAACATTACAAAGTCTCTCGTTACAACTGAGTTTTCAGTCGTGACCCAATAGGAAATGGACGCAACCCTTCGTGAAACAATGAGTAAAAGTGTCTCTCGTATCTCTCATAACAAGGCGCGTGTCCGATGCCACAGTCTCGGCTTCCATATTCCTCAATCAACCACAGTCAGCAATTGTATGAGCTACACCTCGTGCGGCTCGGGTGTTTCTTCTTCTTTGAAGGCTCCTCAGTCTTCCTACTACGGCAAGCTGGAGGTTCATACCGGTTCATACACAGGTTCACTCTTTTGTGATACATTCATCAGTAAGTACACTGAATGGGAGAAAATTACATCAGTGAGAAATACAGCCTTTTGTTTGGCAATGTCTCAGTGTGTATGTATTTCTGTGTGTGTGTGTGTACATGCATGTGGAGCTACATGCATCTATGAGAAAGTGCATCTCATCTATTTGGAAAAAGAGTGACCCTACAATTTAATTTGTATCTGTAAGTGTGTGTCAGTTTTAAAGCCTTGCTCATGTAGTCTAACATAAGGTAAGTGCAGTGTGTTTTGGAGTGTGACAATGCCTTTGGTGCCCCTTAGGAGCTCTGACATATCATTTCTGAAGGGATTAAATTGTAACGGTCTTACTCATGAGGGTCATCTTGAAAGTGTGTGCGTCATGTATTATAGTGTGCATAGTCTGCAGCCCCAGAGTAGAAAAGGAAACAGTTCTGAGGTCCAGAACACGAGGTCACTCCAGGAGGAAGCATAGGGGATTAGGATAAGGTTGCTCTGGGCTTGAAGTGCAGGCTGAACCCCTGGAGGAAGAAGGAGGACTGGAGATACAGTAACCAAGGCCATTAAACTGATAAGAGATAAAGCACAAGTGTGGTTGTTGTACGCAGGAATCGAATGGAGGGCATCAGTGTAGGTAAAAGAACAGTAACGTTATTCCAGGAAGTATGGGATCATGGAGCAGGGAGGTATAGCAAAGCCAGGGGTTCAAATTGGGGTTGTCTTATTGGTGGAATTGTCCCAAAAGTTCGTTTTTTCTCCACAATGATAATTTCTTGTAGATGTCTATTCAGTTTCCATTGTGTACTGCGAGTCCTGTCTCGCTTCAAGCTAAGGTGGTGGGATTTCCTCTCCACCATTTGTTCTTTCCCAATTCAACCCCTGGCTGTGGCGGACATTTTGGAGAGGTTACTCCAGGCCAAAGGTGCTGGTTTCCTCCACGGCCGTCAGCATTTTCTCGTAGAGCATGGAGAACGACGGGTACGGCGGGAGGTCCAGACGGTTAAAGCATGTGTGGGCCCTGTAGAGAGACAAATCGATAGTGAGGAGTAAACTGACAGAATATGCACGCACCCACGCATGTACAATGTGCATAGTATACATTCTACTTCATATGTGCAACAGTGGRGGTCGGTGKCATTTAAGATGAGGACACTATTTAATTGTTTTATGAGCATGGCCTTATTTCTATTAAAGCATATTGGATGACTGTCATTTATATTCCATTCACCCAGCTCAATGCAACATCGATAGATTTAGGCTACTACATGATACTCGAATTTCCCAATACCCATCATGAGGTTGCTACAACCTAGCTTATAAATGAAAGTTTACAACTTAGGTGCACAGGTTGAGAGAATTTTTAGTAATCAAGGTGTCAGACAGTAACACATTCAATACCGTCATGCACACTCTTGCCTGCATCTAGCTGATCTAGGGTGTAATCATTAGTCCAACAGTTGCAAATGAAAGTTTCTATTGGACAAATTTAGGTATGTTTATCTCCGTTTCCTTCTGTTTGCTTCCATTTAAGAATCATTGTTCAACAGAATCGGCGGAATGAATACAAATCAAATGAACATTTTATTTGTCACGTGCCGAATACAAACCTTAACCAACAATGCAGTTCAAGAAAGAGTTAATAAAACATTTACTAAATATAGTTAAAAAAAATTGAATCAATCAATAGGTAACACAAGAAATGTACATAACAATAACGAGGCTGTATACAGGGGGTATCGGTACCGAGTCAATGTACGAGGGTACAGGTTAATAGAGGTAATTTGTAAAGAGACTATGCATAGATAATAAACAGTGAGTAACAGCAGTGTAAAAACAAAGGGGGTAATGCAACCAGTCAGGATGCTCTCGATGGTGCAGCTGTAGAACTTTGAGGATCTGGGGACGCACACCAAATCTTTTCAGTCTGCTGATGGGGAACGGTGTTGTCGTGCCCTGTTCACAACTGTCTTGGTGTGTTTGGACCGTGATAGTTTGTTGGTGATGTGGACACCAAGGAACTTGAAACTCTCATCCCGCTCCACTTCAGTCCCGTCGATGTTAATGGGGGCCTGTACGGTCCTCCTTTTCCTATTGTCCACTATCAGCTCCTTTGTCTTGCTCACATTGAGGTTGTTGTCCTGGCACCTCACTGCCAGGTCTCTGACCTCCCTATAGTCTGTCTCATCAATGTCGGTGATCAGGCCAACCACTGTTGTGTCTTCAGCAAACTTAATGATTGTGTTGGAGTCGTGCTTGGCCACACAGTCATGGGTGAACAGGGAGTACAGGAGGGGACTAAGCACGCACCTCTGAGGGGCCCCAGTATTGAGGATCAGTGTGGCAGATGTGTTGTTGCCTGCCRTTACCATCTGGGGGCGGCATGTCAGGAAGTCCAGGATCCAGTTGCAGAGGGAGGTGTTTAGTCCCAGGGTCCTTAGCTTAGTGATGAGCTTTGTGTGGGCACTGTGGAGTTGAATGCTGAGCTGTAGTCAATTTACAGCATTCTCACGCAGGTGTTCCTTTTGTCCAGGTGGGAAAGGGCAGTGTGGAGTGCGCTTGAGATTGCATCATCTGTGGATCTGTTGGGGCAGTATGCGAATTGGAGTGGGTCTAGGGTTTCTGGCATGATGGTGTTGATGTGAGCCATGACCAGCTTTTCAAAGCACTTCATGTCAACCGACGTGAGTACTATGGGGCGATAATCATTTACTTTCGCTATCTTGGGCACAGGTTACTTTCGCTATCTTGGGCACAGGGACTATGGTGGTCTGTTTGAAACAGAGACAGGTTGAAGAGGTTGAAAATGTCAGTGAAGACACTTGCCAGTTGGTCCGTGCATGCTTTGAGTACACATCCTGGTAATCCGTCTGGCCCTGCGGCTTTGTGAATGTTGACCTGTTTAAAGGTCTTGCTCACATCGGCTACAGAGAGTGTTCACACAGTCGTCCGGAACAGCTGGTGCTCTCGTGCATGTTTCAGTGTTGTTTGTCTCAAAGCGAGCATAAAAGGCATTTACCTCATCTGGTAGGCTCACTGGGCAGCTCGCGGCTGGGTTTCACTTTGTAGCCCTTAACAGTTTGCAAACCCTGCCACATCCGATGAGCGTCAGAGCCGGTGTTCCAATAAGCGCCCGGATTAGTGTCCCGCTCCTTGAAAGCGGAAACTCTAGCCTTTACCTCAGTGCGGATGTTGCCTGTAATCCATGGCTTCTGGTTGGTTGGGAAATGTACGTACCATCACTGTGGGTACGACAAGTCCATGCACTGCATGCCAGAACATATTCCAGTCTGTGCTAACAAAACAGTCCTGTAGCGTAGCATCCGGGTCATCTGACCACTTCTGTATTGAGCAAATCACTTGTACTTCCTGCTTTAGTTTTTCCTTGTAAGCAGGTATCAGGAGGATATAATTTATTATTATTATTTGTCAAATGGAGGGCGAGGGAGAGCTACAGTGGGGAGAACAAGTATTTGATACACTGCCGATTTTGCAGATTTTCCTACTTAAAAAGCATGTAGAGGTCTGTAATTCTTATCATAGGTACACTTCAACTGTGAGAGACGGAATCTAAAACAAAAATCCCGAAAATCACATTGTATGATTTTTAAGTAATTAATTACTTATTAATTCTTATTACTTACGCTTATTACTCACCA
This sequence comes from Salvelinus sp. IW2-2015, assembly GCF_002910315.2. Classification (NCBI taxonomy): domain Eukaryota; kingdom Metazoa; phylum Chordata; class Actinopteri; order Salmoniformes; family Salmonidae; genus Salvelinus; species Salvelinus sp. IW2-2015. The sequence goes on along the minus strand of NC_036839.1, from coordinate 6,045,540 downwards.
CATTATATGCACTCTAGTGCTAGCTAGCTGTAGCTTATGCTTTCAGTATTAGATTCATTCTCTGATCCTTTGATTGTGCGGACAAAATGTCAGTTCATGCTGCAAGAGCTCTGACAGGTTGGAAGATGTCCTCCGGAAGTTGTCATAATTACTGTGCAAGTCTATGGAAAGGGGTGAGTACCATGACCTCCAAGGTTGTCCTCCGGCTACACCATGGTGCTTCCCTACAAAGTGCTGTTGAGGCTACTGTAGACCTTAATTGCAAAACAGTGTGTTTTAATCAATTATTTGAATTATATTATCAATTATATTTAGTATAGTTTTATCTAAAAATTATAGTTTAAAAAAAATGTTTCACTGTTTTAATTTGTATTAAATTCACTGAGAAGGATGGTCCTCCTTTTCCTCCTCTGAGGAGCTTCCACTGATGTGCACACACACATCACATACACACAAACCTATAGTACACACAAGATAGTGACAGAAGCAGAACATTTTGAATAGCTCACACAAACAGGTAGGCAAATATACAGACAGACAGGTGTACTGTACCTGGGCAAGGAGGTGATTTTGCCCCACTTCTCCACACAGAACCTGCGTGGTCCATTGCTACCTCTGAGGGAGGCAAAGCCCTCATAGGGAATACTGGAGGTGCCCGTCACAAACTAGGGAGAAATACACAATGTCAACTATCCAATTTAGGTAACACTTTATTTTTACAGCACCGAATATGGGCTCCCGAGTGGCGCAGGGGTCTACGGCACTGTATCTCAGTGCTAGAGGCGTCACTACAGACCCTGGTTCGATTCCAGGCTGTATCACAATCGGCCGTGATTGTGAGTCCCATAGGGCGGTGCACAATTGGCCCAGCGTCGTCCGGGTTAGGGTTTGGCCGGGGTAGGCGGTTATTGTAAATAAGAATTTGCTCTTAACTGACTTGCCTAATTAAATAAAGGTTAAATAAATAATAAGCAGGTATTTACATACAAAATACTTGTAAAAATGGCAATTATATACATTTTGCACAGAAATTACTTCTCGTCACAAGGATATTAATTGTACCAGGAAGCACCAATTTTAAGCAAGTAATTTCACATTCAATACCAAATAAATACCAGTGGTAACAGAGCTGTACAATTAAGAGCTATTGTAAGTTAAGACTGGAAAAGGAGAGAGATGAACAAGTATATGTGATACAGCTGCGCCGGATTTTTGCAGATTGTTCCTACTTAAAAAAGCATGTAGAGAGGTCTGTAATTTTTATCATAGGTAGCACTTCAACTGTGCTGAGAGACGGAATCTAAAAATCAAAAATCCCGAAAATCACATCTGTATGAGTTTGTTTAAGTATTCATTAGCATTGTATTGGCGATGGACACTAAGAGTATATTGAAACACTCAGAGAAAGCAGAACTGTATTTCTGGGTGACATGAGATCGTTTGTTTGCAATGTACAGAGAAATACGTTTCCTGTAGTTTCTTGACGCCAGGTTGCGCACACCTGGCAGGCAGGATTTTGGCCACCTCTTCTCCATACAGACCTGGTCCAGATCGCCTTCAGGTTTCGGGACTTTACCCCCTCACAAAGAAATTTTCTTTTGGGTTCAAGGTCTGGAGACTGGCTAGGCCACGCAGGAGCGCTTGAGATACTTTTACGGAGCCATCTCCTTAGTTGCCCTGGCCTCGTGTGTTTCGGGTCGTTGTCATGCTGAGACCCACAGCACGACCCATATCAATGCTCTTAAACTGCAGGGAAGGAGTTGTTGGCTAAGATTGCAATACATTGGCCCATCCAGCGTCGCTCCTCAATACGGTGGCAGTCGTCCTGTCCCTTTGCAGAAAAGCATACCCAAAGAATGAGTTTCCACCTCACATGCTTCACGGTTGGATGGTGTTCTTGGGGTTGGTATCTCAATGCCTTTTCTTCCTCAAACACGGCGAGTGGAGTTGTAGACGAAAAGAGCTCTATTTTTCGCAATCATCAGACACATTGAACCTTTCTGTCCACTGTCTCCTACATGATCAATACGGGCAGATGGGTCATTGGCACATTTCAGACGGGCCTGGACAATGGCGCGGCTTGCTTGAGCAGGGGGACCTTGTGTGCGCTGCAGGGATTTAATCGCATGACGGGTAGGTGTGTTACTAAGTGGTTGTTTCTTTCGAGACGTGGTCCAAGCTCTCTTCCAGGGTCATTGACCAGGTCCTCGCCAGTGTGAGTTCTGGGCTTGATCCTCACCTGGTCCTCATGATCATTGATGCCCACGAGGTGAGATACTTGGCATGGAGCGCCAGACGAGGGTGATTGACATCATACTTTGAACTTCTTTCTATTTTCTTGTCTTTTTCTATATAATTGGGCGCGAACACCAAGTTTGTTGGGCCTTCTCAACCAAGCTGCTTGCCTATTGTCGCTGTACGCCCATCTCAGACCTTGTGCAGGGTCACTACAATTTTATCCCTGTGGTCCTTACACAGCTTCTTGGTCTTGGCCATTGGTGGAGAGGTTGGGAGTCTGTGTTGATTGAGTGGTGTGGACACAGCGTGCTCTTTATACAGGTAACTGAGTTCAAACAGGTGCAGTTTCACAGGTGAAGGGTGGTAGTGGAGAACAGGAGGGGCTTCTTAAAAGAAAAACTAACAGGTTGTTCTTGTGAGATGCCGGACATTCTTACTGGAGTTGAGTTAGTAGTTTGTATCAATTATCTTATGTTCATGCAAATCAAAATGCCAAATGAATTACCTCTAGAAAAGTCATAACTAATGGTGATTTTGTTCCTTCGGAATGTTCTTTGTTTTAGATTTCCGTCTCTAAGTTGAACTAGTACTTCTTATGGATAAAAATTACGAGCGCTCTACATGGGCTGTTGTAAGTAGGAAGCTCTGCAATAATCGGGTCAGTGGATCAAATACTTGTTTCTCGCCCACTGTATGTATGCATCTCTGTGTGTGAGGAAGGTGGTCTGTAGAGTGTTTTTTTCCCCTTGGTTACACGTGACATGAACTGGTAAGAAATTAGGTCAACATGGATTTAAGTTTCGCCTGCATTACAGTCCCCGTCACTAGGAAGCTCTGCTTTGGATGAGCATTTTTCTTGAGTTTTGCTATATGGCTTTGTATACAGCTCATTGAGTGCCGGTGCGTTATGATGTCAAGGCATCGAGGTTTGTAGGTGGTTAAAATCGACGGCCCCTAGACGAAATTAATATTGAGTATAATGACTGCTCTTGGTAAGACAGATGCTACTGAGGTATTTTACTTCTCGTAGGGGAGCAAGTTACCTTGGGAGACTTCTTCATATATACGGTGTAAATTGTAGGCATGCAGCAGTTTTTTGACAAGACTAGAGCACACACACACTCTTGACCAAAGCAGTATACCTCGCTGTTGGAGTCGGATCTCATTTTAAAGAGATATACAGAGTGAAAGTCGGAATGTTTAGCATACACGTGTGAGTCCGAAATTCTTTAACTCAGTTTTTGCACAATTCCTGACATCTAATTCCAAGTAAAAAATCCCTGTCTTAGGTAGTTAGGATCACCACTTTATTTTAAGCGAATGGTGAATATGTT
>NC_036839.1:5957898-6041943 GCF_002910315.2 Salvelinus sp. IW2-2015 | reverse complement strand
CGCTGGTGTAAACGGTCCTGACCTGTTTTAATGTTGTTTTTTGTATGTGTTTAGGTAGGCGCATGTGTTTATGGGTGGGCAGTCTATGTTATCCTGTTTCTATGTTGGTTGTGGTTGCCTGGTATGGCTCTTAATTAGAGGCAGGTGTTTTGGCGTTCTCTCTAATTAAAGAGTCATATTTAGGTAGGGTGTTCTCACTGTTTCGTTGGTGGGTGATGTGTCTCCTGTGATGTCTTAGCGTGTTTTTCCGATGTATTTACACATTTCGCGACTGTTTTGGTGGCTGTTCGTGTGTTTATGATGTAACGTTCCTGTCCGTGAGTTTACGCTTTTAGTATGTGATTTATGTTCAGGCCTTCGTTCTACGTCGTTTTGTTTTATTTTGTAAGTTTGTTAAAGTTTTGTTTATCGTGTCGCCATAGATCATTCAGTTTTTTTTCTGTTATAAAATAAAGAATTGGCTTATTTCCCTGAAGCTGCATTTTGGTCTGATGATCCTTCTCTCCTCTCCTCGTCTGAGGCTGAAGGAGAGGACAGCTTACAGAATCCACCCAACGCTAAGACCAAGCGCAGGGAATGCTCAACAGAGCACAAGGACTTCCTGGACTTGGAGGAGAATCCTGGGATGGTAGAGGACCCTTGGGCCTCAGTCCAGGGGAATAATCGCCGTCCCAAGGAGGAAGTTGGAAGCAGCGAAGGCTGAGAGGCGGCTGGTAATGAGAAGGCAGCGCGGCGACAGGCGGTTGGGAGCCCCGTGAGTTCAGACGCCAAAAATTTCTTGGGGGGGGCACACGAGAGAGTGGTGGAAAGCGGGGTAGGCTACCCGAGCCAACTCCCCGTGCTTACGTGGCGGAAGAAGGCGTCGTACTGGTAAGACACCGGTGTTAATGCGGTAAAGCGCCACGTGTCCCCAGTACGCGTGTTAGCCCCGTGCGGGTATTACCACCTCTGCCGCACCTGGGAGGGCTAGGTGGGCATGCGAGGCCGGATTGCCATGAGCCGGCCCAACGTATGCTGTTTGCTCCAGTACGTCTCCTCGGCCGGCGTAGCATGGCACCAAGCCTTATAGGTGCGTGTCGCCCGGTTTCGCCTGCATCAAGCCCAGTGGGGCTATTCCACTCGCCTGACACTGGGCAGGGCTTGACGGGACAAATTCAACTGGTAGGTGTTGGGAGGCTTCGTGCTCAAAGAGCACGTGTCCTCCTTCACGGTTTCCGGTATCAATCCCGGTGCCACGTTCCATGTACCTAGTCTTACCGGTTGGCAGCCCGCCCGTACCAGGCTGGTCTCTCTGCCGGTGTTCTCCTTCTCCAGCTGTATTTCCTCCTCTCCAGCGCAGCCAAGGTGCCTTATACCAACGCACCCAGGCTGTCTCTCCTTCTCTCCTCAACCTACAGAGCCGTCCTGCATGACCTGCCAGGAATGCCGTCCTGGATGACCTGCGCAGAGCCGTCGAGCCAGGAACCTGCCAGAGCCGTCAGCCAGGACCCTGCCAGAGGCCGTCCAGACCAGGACCTGCCAGTAGCGTCCAGCCGGACTGCCAGAGCCGTCCAGCCAGGACCTGCCAGAGCCGTCCTGCCTGACCAGCTCAGAGCCGGTCCCTGCCATGACCAGCCAGAGCGTCCTGCCATGACTGCCAGGAGCCGTCCATGCCAGGACTGGCCAGAAGCCGTCCAGCCCAGGACCCTGCCAGAGCCGTCCAGCAGGAGCCTGCCAGAGCCGTCCAGCCAGGACCTTGGCCAGAGTCCCTCAGCCAGGACCTGCCAGAGTCCGCTCAGCCAGGACCTGCAGAGTCCCTCAGCCAGCGACCTGCGCTAGAGTTCGCTCAGCCAGGACCCGTGCAGAGTTCCTCAGTCCAGGACCTGCCAGAAGTTCCTCAGCCAGACCGTGCCAGAGGTTTCTAGCCCAGGACCTGGCGCAGAGTGCGCGCTCAGCAGGACCTGTCCAGAGTCCCCTGCGCAGCCAGGATCTGCCAGAGTTCCTCTCACGCCGGGACCTGCCGCGCCTCTCCGGTGCTGCCCCTTATCCGCGGTGCTGCCACCTTGTCCGGTTGCTGCCCGCTTGTCCGGTGCTGCCTTGTCCCGGTGCTCGCCCCTTGTCCGGTGCTGCCCTTTATCCGGTGCTGTCGCGCTTATCCAGGTGCTGCCCTTGTCCTCGGTGCTGCCCCTTGTCCCCGTGCTGCCCCGTTGTCCGGGGCTGCCCCTTTTTGGTTCCCGGTGCTGCCCCTTGTCCGGTGCTGCCCCTTGTCCTCGGTGCTGCCCCTTCTCCGCGGTGCTTGGCCTTCATTTAGGGGATGTTAGTTTTTTAGGGTGGTCCATTGGGAGGGGAAGACAGAAGCGGGGAGTGACTCATGGTGGTGTGGGACAGCGTCCAAGAGCCGGAGCCACCACGTGGTTAACTGCCCACCCAGACCTCCCTGACTTTGTGCTGGTGCGCCCGGCGTTCGCACTTTGAGGGGGGGGGTTCTGTAACGGTCCTGACCTTGTTTTATGTTGTTTTTGTATGTGTTTTAGGTCAGGCAATGTGTTTTTGGTGGGTGGGCCAGTCTATGTTATTGTTTCTCCTGTTGGTTGTGTTGCCTGGTATGGCTCTTAATTAGAGGCAGGTGTTTTGCGTTCTCCTCCTAATTAAGAGTCATATTTAGGTAGGGTGTTCTCCCTTTTGTTTGGTGGGTGATTGTCCTCCTGTTGATGTCTTCGTGTTGTCGATGTATTTATCACATTCGGGACTGTTTGGCTGTTCGTGTGTTTGTTGATGTACGGTTCCTGTCCGTGAGTTTACGTCTTTAGTATGTGAAGTTTTATGTTCAGGCTTCGTTTTCTACGTCGTTTTGTTATTTTGGAAAGTTTTGTTAAAGTGTTTGTTTTCGTGTCGCCATCAATCATCAGTTTTTTTCCTGTTATAAAATAAAAGATGGCTTATTTCCCTGAAGCTGCATTTTGGTCTGCATGATCCTTCTCTCTCTCCTCGTTCTGAGGATGAGGAAGAGCGACAGCCCTTACAACTGGGAGCTCAGCCTTTCCTAAGTATCAACCTCTGTTGAGTTTTCCCTGAAAAGTAGTACGCTGCAGCAGTCTCAATTTCTGCTCATTGTTGAACCTTCCACTGCCGCCCAGAACCAGCGATTACTAATGTGGTTGTCATGGTACCCTGGGGAGAAAAAGGCATCTCAGTCAGCCATAGTTCAAAATAAGCTCCTGTTCTTAAAAGTATCTGTAGCTTTCATGTCCAGTCAAAGTGTTGCCCCTGCACTTGTTTGTAAACTGGGTGGGTTGTGCGGGGCCAGGCAGTAATGCCTGATTCCACTAATCAAAGTCTTTGAAGACTAAGATGCGATGATTAGTAAAATATGGGTGTTACTACTTGGCTGGAGCAAAAAGCATGCCCCCCACACCGTCAGAGTGCCCACACTGCTCCCGTCTTCTAAGCTTCCTCTGTACTCTTGTGTTGGTTCCTTCCAGTCTGCGCAGGTCGATCTCTGCAGTGCCAGCGATCACCAGCTCCAGCTCCCGGGCATGTAACACAGAAAGCCAGACCGCAGTCCACCACCTAACCAATACCTGTCCACAATACTAACGTATTATCTATGACAGCAGACATTCCCACCTGGCCAATACATATTGCAACACTTGATACACCCTAATACAGTTTAGAGTACAATTGCCAATGTTAATGCCTGCATGATTATCCATTTCATATATCTCACTTAATGATAACATTACCACCTGCTGCATCATTTATCTAATTACACAATACACAATACTGTACATTACACCTGACCATACATACTGTATCATTATCATTATCTATTGCAGATACATATGCACTTGACCAAACAATAGTCAGAAAATTGCGACCATTATTGGTGTGTGTGATGTATGGGCCTGTTGTTTTGTACAATCATGTCACACTGACTAGATTTGAAACTTTAATTTTTAAAGCCTTTTTCTCAAACTGTCCGCCTTCTCTTTTTATTTCAAATGGGTCCAGCACGCATCCACTCAGACAATTGCTCTTCATTTTTTGGTGCAACAAATTCCCAGGATAAGGGCTTAAAATACAGGATAAGAAATCAATGCTCAGTAGCTCCAAAAGTATTGGGCAGTAACAATTTTTGTTGTTGTTTTGGGTTCAGTACTCCAGCACTTTGGATTTGAAATGCATTACATGACTATGAAGTGCCGGACTGTCAGCTTCAAATTTGACTGTATTTCTCATCCATTTGCGGTGAACCATTTAGAAATTACAGTCACTTTTTGTACATTAGTCCCCCATTTTAGGGGACCAAAGGCATTGTGACGAATTCACTTATATTGTATTAAGTAAGTCAAAGTTTATGTATTTTTGGTCCCATATTTCATAGCCGCATCAAGCTTGTGACCGTAACAATTTGTTGGATTTGCGTGTTTCTTTGGGTTGGGTTTTCAGATTCATTCTTGTGCCCAATGGTAAATAATAATATTATGTATTTTAGTAGTCCATTTTATTGGTAAAATAATAATAGTATATGTTTCTAAACACTTCTACATTTAATGTGGATGCTACCATGATTACGGATACCTGAATGAATCTCCTGCGTTAAATAATGAGTGAGAAAAGTTAGATGCATGAATATTCATCCCCCAAAATGCAACCTCTCTGTTACTGTAATGGTAGAGGTTAGATGTCTTGGCGGGTTATATTTGTGCAGCTGTACCGTCTGCACTTTAACTTCAATAGTCAATGGCATCACTTAAATCCAAAGTGCTGCAGTACAGTTCGTATAAACAGCCAAAAAATGTCCCAATTACTTTTTTGGGGAGCTCACTTTATGTTAAGATTGCCAAACAAGGGCCTCTCCTCAATAGAAACCTCGGCACCAGGCTCTCCGTCTGCTGAGACCACACCTTTCGAATTGCGCCACGTTAACCATACGCTCGATGTACTCTTCTTATTCTTCTTCTGATGACACTGTATACCTGCCGCCTGCTTAGCTCTCTCTCTGTGATCTAAACGGCCGTAGAGGATGTACACAATTGGGGTGAAACCTAGTCTGGGTTACCAGTGTTTTTAGCTAGCATTCCCACTTCTTTTGACGCTTCTATCATTTGCCAAAAGACTGGCCTTTCTTCAATCATTTCAATTCTTCATTTCACTTTTGGGGATAGGGGGCAGCGCATTTTCCCTTTTTGGATGATTAGTCGTGCCCTGAGTGGAACTGTCCTACAGTCCCAGATGCTAATATATTGCATGTATTTCTTAGTATTGGACAGAAAACACTCTGACGTTTCTAAAAACTGTTTGACATGATGTCTGTGAGTATAAAGAACTCATATGGCAGGCAAAACCTGAGAAAAAATCAAATCATGGAGTGGGAAAGTGCTGAGGTTGTAGTTTTTTGAACTCAGCCCTATCGAATTCACAGTGGGATATGACGTTATGTTGCACTTCCTAAAGCTTCCATCTAGAATGACCGTCTTTAGACGTTGTTTCAGGCTTCCCATGTGGAAGGGGGGGCGAATGGGAGCTGTTTTGACTAAGGGTCCGCCTGCAGCTCGTTCTCAGTCACCGATTTCACATGAGAGGTAGCTCTTCGTTCCATTGCTTTTCTATCAGACATGGAATTCTCCGGTCTTGGAACATTTTTGACATTATGATAAAAATCCTAAAGATTGCTTCTATACTGTAGTTTCACAGTTTCTGTCGACCTAATTAATATAACTTTTTGAACTTTCGTCCGACTGAAACCTGAACCGCGCATTTGGATTTGTTTACCAAAACGCCTAACAAAAGAAGCTATTTTGACATAAAAATGGGACATCAATGAATGGACATTTTTCGAACAAAAAAACATTTATTTGTGGAACTGCCGATTCTGGGAGTGCATTCTTATGAAGATAAAAAGAATAATAGTAGAGAGAATGATTTATTTCAGCTTTTATTTCTTTCATCACATTCCCAGTGGGTCAGAAGTTTACATACACAGAGTTAGTATTTGGTAGCATTGCCTTTAAATTGTTTAACTTGGGTCAAATGTTTTGGATAGCCGACCACAAGCTTTCCACAATAATTTGGGTGAATTTTGGCCCATTCCTCCTGACAGAGCTGGTGTAACTGAGTCAGGTTTATATGCCTCCTTGCTCGCACACGCTTTTTCAGTTCTGCCCACAAATTCTCTATAGGATTGAGGTCAGGGCTTTGTGATGGTCACTCCAATACCTTGACTTTGTTGTCCTTAAGCCATTTTGCCACAACTTTGGAAGTATGCTTGGGGTCATTGTCCATTTGGAAGACCCATTTGCGACCAAGCTTTAACTTCCTGACTGATGTCTTGAGATGTTGCTTCAATACATCTACATAATTTTCCTACCTCATGATGCCATCTATTTTGCGAAGTGCACGAGTCCCTCCTGCAGCAAAGCACCCCCACAACATGATGCTGCCACCCCGGAGCTACACGGTTGGGATGGTGTTCTTTGGCTTTTTTCATCCAAACATAACGATGGTCAAAATGGCCAAACTGTTCTGTTTCTGTTTCATCAGACCAGAGGACATTTCTCCAAAAAGTATGATATTTGTCCTCATGTGCAGTTGCAAACCGTAGTCTTTTTTTTTTATAGCGGTTGTGGAGCAGTGGCTTCTTCCTTGCTGAGCGGCATTTCAGGTTATGTCGATATAGGACTCGTTTTACTGTGGATATAGHTACTTAAGTACCTGTTTCCTCCAGCATCTTCACAAGGTCCTTTGCTGTTGTTCTGGGATTGATTTGCACCAAAGTACGTTCATCTCTAGGAGACAGGTCTCCTTCCTGAGCGGTATGACCATGGTCCCATGGTGTTTATACTTGCATGCTATTGTTTGTACAGATGAACGTTGTACCTTCATGCATTTAGAAATTGCTCCCAACGATGAAACAGACTTGTGGAGTCTACAATTTTCTTTCTGTCTAGGCTGATTTCTTTAGATTTTTCATGATGTCAAGCAAAGAGGCACTGACTTTGAAGGTAGGCCTTGAAATACATCCACAGGTACACCTCCAATTGACTCAAATGATGTCAATTAGCCTATCAGAAGCTTCTAAAGCCATGACATAATTTTCTGGAATTTCCCAAGCTGTTTAAAGGCACAGTCAACTTAGTGTATGTAAACTACTGGCCCACTGGAATTGTGATACAGTGAATTATAAGTGAAATAATCTGTCTGTAAACAATTGTTGGAAAAATTACTTGTGTCATACACAAAGTAGATGTCCTAACCGACTTGCCAAAACTATAGTTTGTTAACAAGAAGTTTGTGGAGTGGTTGAAAAACAAGGTTTAATGACTCCAACCTAAGTGTATGTAAACTTCCGACATCAACTGTACATCTTCATCCAGTTTGAGGTGAGTAATCGCTGTTCTGATGTCTAGAAGCTCTTTTTGGTCGTAAGAGACGGTAGCAACAATGGTAGCAGCAACATTATGTACAAAATTAGTTACAAAAATGCAAAATAAATAAATAAATACATAGCACAGTTGGTTAGGAGCCTGTAAAACGTCAGCCATCCTCTCCTGCTCCATTATCTTGTTGTACCCCTAATCCCACGCAAACACAGTTCACTTTCATAGCAGCCACATAAACAGCATGATCTCTTTGCTTGTTGTAATTTGTTCTTGGATCTATGCACTCTCCTCTCTCACATTTTCCCTTCACTTGTGGACTTCAGTGCACAACACATTAGCTGTCAGTGACCAGGCAAATAAAAGCTTTCCAAGCCCAACATTCATATCATAACCGCTACACACAACCTACATCATTGTCAACATTGCTAGTAGAACTAAACGCATTAGTAAACCCACTACAATCATGCAGTACAGTGTACAGTTAGCAAGCACTTTAGCAGTTACACCTGTGCGCCCGGTGACAATAAATTAATAAAACCAAAAGCTTACCTTGACTTGGAAGCGTTCCAGTGTTTGATAGCAATATCCAGCTAGCTAACATACTGTAGCATTCCTCTGTTTGAGCAAGCTAAACTGGCTAGCTAGCAAAGTAAGTGAAAACAATTGGAAACATAGCTAGCTCTCCCTCTTGCTTTAATTTGTTAAAAACTGTTAAACTCTTGTCTTTCTCTCTCTTTGAGTCAACTACTCACCACATTATATGCACTCTAGTGCTAGCTAGCTGTAGCTTATGCTTTCAGTATTAGATTCATTCTCTGATCCTTTGATTGTGCGGACAAAAATTGTCAGTTCATGCGCAAGAGTCTGACAGGTTGGAAATGTCCTCCGGAAGTTTGTCATAATTATGTGCAAGTCTATGGAAAGGGGTGAGTACAATGACCTCCAAGGTTGTCTCGGCTACACCATGGTGCTTCCCTAAAGTGTGTTGAGGTACTGTAGACCTTAATTGCAAACAGTGTGTTTTAATCAATTATTTGAATTATATTTCAATTATATTTAGTATGTTTTATTAAAAATTATAGTTTAAAAAAAATGTTTCACTGTTTTAATTTGTATTAAATTCCCTGAGAAGGATGGTCCTCTTTTCTCCCTCTGAGGAGCTTCCACTGATGTGCACACACACATCACATACACACAAACCTATAGTACAACACAAGATAGTGAAGAAGCACGAACATTTTGAATAGCTCACACAACAGGTAGGCCAATATATAGACAGACAGGTGTATGTAACCTGGGCAAGGAGGTGATTTTGCCCACTTCTCCACAGAACCTGCGTGGTCCATTGCTACCTCTGAGGGAGGCAAAGCCCTCATAGGGAACTACTGGAGGTGCCCGTCACAAACTAGGGAGAAATACACAATGTCAACTATCCAATTTAGGTAACTCTTATTTTTACAGCACCGAATATGGGTCCCGAGTGCGCAGGGGTCTACGGCACTGTATCTCAGTGCTAGAGGCGTCACTACAGACCTGGTTCGATTCCAGGCTGTATCACAATCGGCCGTGATTGTGAGTCCCATAGGGCGGTGCACATTGCGCCAGCGTCGTCCGGTTAGGGTTTGGCCGGGTAGGCCGGTTATTGTTAAATAAGAATTTGCTCTTAACTGACTTGCTAATTAAATAAAGGTTAAATAAATAATAAGCAGTATTTACATACAACATACTTGTAACAATGGCAATTATATACATTTTGCACAGATTACTTCTCGTCACAAGGATATTAATTGTACCAGGAAGCACCAATTTTTAAGCAAGTAATTTCACATTCAATACCAAATAAATACAGTCGGTAACAGAGCTGTACAATTAGAGCTATTGTAAGTTAAGCTGGGAGCTCAGCCTTTCCTAAGTATCAAACTCTGTTGGAGTTTCCCCTGAAAAGTAGTACCTGCAGCAGTCTCAATTTCTGCTCATTGTTGAACCTCTCCACTGCCGCCCAGAACCAGCGGATTACTATGTGGTTGTCATGGTACCCTGGGGAGAAAAAGGCATCTCAGTCAGCCATAGTTCAAAATAAGCCTCCTGTTCTTAAAAGTATCTGTAGCTTTCATGTCCAGTCAAAAGTGTTGCCCCTGCACTTGTTTGTAAACTGGGTGGGTTGTGCGGGGCCAGGCAGTAATGCCTGATTCCACTAATCAAAGTCTTTGAAGACTAAGATGCGATGATTAGTAAAATTATGGGTGTTACTACTTGGCTGGAGCAAAAGCATGCCCCCACACCGTCAGAGTGCCCACCACTGCTCCCGTCTCTACCTCCTCTGTACTCTGTGTTGTTCCTCCAGTCTGCCAGGTCGATCTCTGCAGTGCCAGCGATCACCAGCTCCAGCTCCCGGGCATCAAACACAGAAACCAGCCGCACGTCCACCACCTAACCAATACATGTCACAATACTAACGTATTATCTATGACAGAGACATTCCCACCTGGCCAATACATATTGCAACACTGATACACCCCTAATACATTTAGAGTAACCACATTGAATGTTAATGGCCTGCATGATTATCCATTTCATTATATCTATTTAAGATACATTACCACCTGCTGCATCATTATCTATTACACAATACACATACTGTACATTACCACCTGACCAATACATACTGTATCATTATCATTATCTATTGCAGATACAATATCACTTGACCAACACATATCAGAATGATGGACCATTATTGGTGTGTGTGATGTCATAGGGCCCTGTGTTTTGTACAATCATGTCACATGACCTAGATTTGAACCTTTATTTAAAGCTTTTTCATCAAACTGTCCCCTTCTCTTTTTATTTCAAATGGTCCAGCACCATCCTCAGACAATTGCTTTCATTTTTGGTGCAACAAATTCCAGGATAAGGCTTAAAATACAGGATAGAAATCATGCTACAGTGAGCTCCAAAAGTATTGGGACAGTAACAATTTTGTTGTTGTTTTGGGTCAGTACTCCAGCACTTTGGATTTGAAATGATACAATGACTATGAAGTGCAGACTGTCAGCTTCAATTTGACTGTATTCTCATCCATTTTGCGTGAACCATTTAGAAATTACAGCACTTTTTGTACATAGTCCCCCCCCCATTTTAGGGGACCAAAGGCATTGTGACGAATTCACTTATATATGTATTAAAGTAGTCAAAAGTTATGTATTTGGTCCCATATTCATAGCCCGCAATCAAGCTTGTGACCGTACAAATTTGTTGGATTTGCTGTTTCTTTTGGTTGTGTTTCAGATTATCTTGTGCCCAATGGTAAATAATATATTATGTCATTTTAGAGTCACTTTTATTGTAAATAATAATAGTATATGTTTCTAAACACTTCTACATTAATGTGGATGCTACCATGATTACGGATAACCCTGAATGAATTCTGAGTAATAATGAGTGAGAAAGTTAGATGCATGAATATCATACCCCCCCAAAATGCTAACCTCCTCTGTTACTGTAATGGTGAGAGGTTAGCATGTCTTGGGGGTATATTTGTGCAGCTGTAACAGTCTGCACTTTAACTTCATAGTCATGGCATCACTTCAAATCCAAAGTGCTGGAGTACAGAGCTAAAACAACAAAAAATGTCCCAATACTTTTTGGAGCTCACTTTATGTCACAAGATTGCACAAAACACAGGGCCCTACCTCATAGAAACCTCGCACCAGGCTCTCCGTCTGCTGAGCCACACCCCTTTCGATGCGCCACTTAACCATACGCTCGATGTACTCCTTCTTATTCTTCTCTGACACTGGAATACCTGCCCCGCCTGGCTTCAGCTCTCTCTCTGTGATCTAAAAGGCCGTAGAGATTGATACACAATATGGGGTGAAACCTAGTCTGGGTACCAGTGTTTTTAGCTAGCATTCCACTTCTTGACGCTTCTATCATTTGCCAAAGAGACTGGCCTTTCTTCAATCATTCTATCATTCTATCATTAACTTTTTGGGGATAGGGGGCAGCATTTTCCCTTTTGGATGAATAGCGTGCCCTGAGTGAACTGCCTCCTACCCAGTCCCAGATGCTAATATATGCATAGTATTATTAGTATTGGACAGAAAACACTCTGACGTTTCTAAAACTGTTTGAATGATGTCTGTGAGTATAACAGAACTCATATGGCAGGCAAAAACCTGAGAAAAAATCCAAACAGGAAGTGGGAAATCTGAGGTTTGTAGTTTTTGAACTCAGCCCCTATCGAATTCACAGTGGGATATGAGTTATGTTGCACTTCCTAAAGCTTCCACTAGATGTCAACCGTCTTTAGACGGTTGTTTCAGGCTTCCCATGTGAAGGGGGGCCGGATGGGAGCTGTTTGACTAAGGGGTCTGCCTGCAGCCTCGTTCTCAGTCACACGAATTTCACATGAGAGGTAGCTCTCGTTCCATTGCTTTTCTACAGACAATGGAATTCTCCGGCTGGAACATTATTGAACATTTATGATAAAAACATCCTAAAGATTGATTCTATACTTAGTTTCACAAGTTTCTTCGACCTATAATATAACTTTTTGAACTTTTCGTCCGACTGAACCTGAACGCGCATTTGGATTTGTTTACCAAACGCCCTAACAAAAGAAGCTATTTTGACATAAATGGACATCAATGATGGACATTTTCGAACAAAACAAACATTTATTGTGGAACTGCGATTCCTGGGAGTGCATTCTTATGAAGATCAAAGGTAAGTGAATATTTATAATGCTATTATGACTAATGTTGACCGCGCAACATGGCGGATATTTCTTTTGGCTGGTTTGGGCTCTGAGCGCCGTTCTCAGATTATGCTTTTGCCGTAAAGTTTTTTTTAAATCTGACACAGCGGTTGCATTAAGGAGAAGTTTATCTAAAGTTCCATGCATAACACTTGAATTTATCAACATTTTTTATGAGTATTTCTGTGAATTCATGTGGCTCTCTGCAAAATCATAGCATGTTTTTGAACTACTGAACATAACACAATGTAAAATTAGATTTTTGGATATAAATATGCACTTTATCGAACAAAACATACATGTATTGTGTAACATGAAGTCCTATGAGTGTCATCTGATCAAGATCATAATTTTATCTCTATTTGTGCTTTTTGTGACTCCTCTCTTTGGCGGGAAAAATGGCTGGGGATTTTCTGTGACTTGGTGGTGACCTAACATAATCGTTTGTGGAGCTTTCGCTGTAAAGCATTTTTGAAATCAGACACTGTGGCTGGATTAACGACAATTTTATCTTTAAAATGGTGCCTAATACTTGTATGTTTGAGAAATTTGATTTATGAGATTTCTGTTGATTTGTATTTGGCGCCCTGCAATTTCATTGGCTGTTGGCGAGGGGTTCCGCTAGCYGGTTTAGCCAGGAACCTTCCCGCTAGCCATGATTGGCTGAGATAACGGATAGGCTGGACATGCCGGGAGATGAGTTTGGATGTAGCTTGCTTCTGTCTATAACATGAGRTGGTCAGTATGTGTTGAAAGTCCTTTCTACCGTGCCGCTTTTTAAAGATATAACYTTAGCCATRGASAACTACAAAAATGTTGCTACTTTTCTAAACACCATTGATGCCCTGAATTTAGCAGGCGCTATCAACAGATCTGTTGGAAAAAGTTGTGATGGGCTACTGTCAGCACACGCCACAGTCAGTGTGAACTGGAGTGACTTGACACAAAACAGAGTTAAATGGTTCCAGTCTGCCATGGATCATTGATCCATGTATACGGGTAAGAGTCTAATTTTCAGATATTATACGTTTCTAATTTTGTCAGAAAGTTGTTTTCATTGCAWGTTAAAGTGTACTGTTCGCTAGCTAGCAGCGTTAGCTTGCTGGCTCGCTAGCTAAAGTTACATGTATTATCAGTGTAGTAATATTAAAATCAGAAATACATTTGCATTGCTAGTTATAGCCTAACGTTAGCTAGCTAGCTAACATTGAACCTAGTTGGTTAGCTTTAGCTACTTGCAGATTCATACTACAGCTATGACAATCGGTTTGTATTGGTGGTTYTAGTATGAGTTGGGATTATGACGGTTCATTGCTAGCTAGCTAGCTACCTAAATGTCTAAATAAAAGACTCCACTTCGCAGATGATTACATGACCCATCAAGTCATGAATGGACATGTGTACATGTCTAGACAATAGTGACCTCATCCACTTAGCTAGATGTGMCTGGGGGGTGTTWATATKATTTKTTTCACATGACCCATCAATTTAGACAAGTGTGWTATAATCTAATAAWTATWAAATATTTTTATCAGGACACTTMGTTTTTGATATTGCTACTATGCAAATATACAAGTAACCATTTCACTGTAACGTTTACACCTTCTGTATCCTGTGCATGTGACAAACMACTCACTCTRTTTAGCACATGGCCTCACATGTGAATTCTTAAAGAGATGGGTGGGGCTAAGGCTTAAGAGGGTGTGAACGATTCTTAATGAGTGTAGACAAAGAAGAGCTCTCCAGTAGGTGTACCAAAACATTCAAGGGCCATTTTCTCAAAAGTGGGGTTACGTTCAGGTTTATCAACTTTAAAAGCAGAATTACTGTTCCATTATTCCTCAACTGTAGTGTATGATATACAATTTTTTTTAGCTCAGAGTCTCTACTTTTATCCAATGTAAAAAACACGATTTAAATTTTTGCTACATAGGACCGAATCCAAGTGGTGGGCCACATGTGTAAATAGGGGCACTAATTTGCAGTGGTGTAAAGTACTTAAGTAAAAATACTTTAAAGTACTACTTCAGTAGTTTTTGGAGGTATCTGTACTTTACTATTTATATTTTGGGCAACTTTTACTTTATTACATTCCTAAAGAAAATAAAAGTACTTTTTACTCCCTACATTTTCCATGACATTTAAAAGTACTCATTACATTTTGAATGTTTAACAGGACAGGAAAATTGTCCAAATCACACACTTATCAAGAGAATATCCCTGGTCATCCTTACTGCCTCTGATCTGGTGGACTTACTAAACACAAATGCATCTTTTGTAAATTATGTCTGTGTTGGGGTGTGCCCCTGGCTATTCGTACATTTTAAAAACAAGAAAATGGTGCCGTCTGCTTTGCTTAATATAAGTAATTTGAAATGATTTATACATTTACTTTTGATACTGAAGTGTATTTAGAACCAAATACTTTRACTCAAGTAGTATTTTACTGGGTGACTTCCACTTTTACTTGAGTAACTTTCTATTAAAAAGGTATCTATAATTTTKCTCAAGTATGACAATTGGGTACTTTTTCCACCACTGCTAATTTGTCCCAAAATGTTAAATAMAATTATATGGGAAAGSTGTGCATTCCTGGTGCTTTTCTCCACAGTAATGTTTTAACAATGTCTAATATTTAGTTTRGGGTGAAKTTTGTTTTTAGTGATTCTTGTCTGCTGATAGTTACTTCAGGGTTTTTGAGTCTAAGAAGGCTGTAGGATCAGTCCAACTGTTGTTCAATTCTGATTTATATCGACTTTAAAATAGTTGTTAATCACTGTTGTTTCTAATTAACGCATTTGTATATTTCTTTTAAAATGATAACTAGTTTGGCGTGTATTCGCGTTGCGAGTGAGGTGAGGTTTGCCTTTAAGTAGTGTGCTTTATTTGAGCTTAGTAGTTGTAGTTGTTGGCTCTCTTCAAAAGTAAAAGATCATATTCCTGTTTAAGTTTTTTTTTAAGTATTTCCTTCTTTACCTTGTAAATATGTTTTATGGGCTTTTTCGAAGATAGAAATTCAAATGAAATAAATCACTAACTCAGATTTAACTTTTGCAGAGTATGAAATTATCATTCCCCTATGTACGCCTTAAAAGCATCCCAAATTATATCGGAGGTTGGTTTTTCTCTGTCCTTTATGTCTACATTTGTAATGGTTTTTATTTTTTCATTTAAATATTTAATACATTTTGGGTCTTGAAGATGTACTCTGTTCATTCTCCATATTTGTCACTAATTGTATTTTCTGTAATTAAGCATGAGATACAGGTGAATGATTTGATATGTCATGGATTTTATAACCAGTAAATTATTGTGTGCATTTTTGCAAGAAGCAAAATGTAGTCAATTCTTGAATAGTCTTTCTATAATAGCCTTTCAATAAATATTGTTTTGTAGTTGGGAATAATAATCTCCAGGTGTCCTGTAAATTATTTGTAGAGATTACATTTTTCCGCATCATTGGAGGCTCATTGAAAACTTCTTTATTGCGACATCTGTCAAACTTATTGAATGCGTGATTTAGTGTTGCCTGCTAAAATAATAGTTCATGTCTGGATTTGATTTCATATAGCTTGAATTCTATCTATAATTAACACATTTGACATTTGATTTGCATTCGCCTTCAACACACAATTTCAACAGTCGAATTATATCTGCGAAATAATTATCGTACTCCAGAAATATTTAATATAAAAAARGCAGAAGGTAATTAAAGTGCAACTTGCCTCTGAGCACATCTGACTACGACCCTACGAAACAAAAATGTCCRCCAGGAGTGAAGACGTGCGCTTCACTTTAAGAGCCGTGGTGGAGGTACAGMGTTTGAAGGACAACTATGAGAGCCAATGGACTTAAGAGTTTTGATGACAAGCTATTTTGAAAACATTRCATTGTTGGTCAAGGGGTCGTGAAACGTTCATACAGAATTAAATGAACAGAATTAATTCTGTTCATACAGATTTCAATAAATTAGTATCGATTAATGTACAAAAATAGCACTCACTTCTGTCATCATGACATGCTTTGAGAGGCTAGTTAAGGATCATATCACCTCCACCTTACCTGACACCCTAGACCCAATGCAATTTACATACTGCCCCAATAGCTCCACGGATGATGCAATCGCCATCGTACTGCACACTGCCCTTTCCCATCTGGACAAGAGGAAGACCTACATAAGAATTCTGTTCATTGACTACAGTTCAGCCTTRAACACCATAGTACCCTCCAAGCTCATCATTAAGCTTGGGGCCCTGGGTCTGAACCCCGCCCTGTGCAATTGGGTCCTGGACTTCCTGACGAGCCTATCCCAGGTGGTGAAGGTAGCCAACAACACCTCCACTACYCTGATCCTCAACACTGGGGCCCCACAAGGGTGAGTACTCAGCCCCTTCCTGTACTCCCTGTTCACCCATGACTGCATGGCCACGCAGGTCCCCAACTCAAMCACCAAGTTTGCAGCCACTAGGCCACTGTTGTGCCAGGTAAATAACCTCTCCCTCAACATCAACCAAGCGAAGGAGCTGATTATGGACTTCAGGAGACAGCAGAGTGAGGACGCCCCCATCCACATCGATGGGGCCGCAGAGGAGAAGGTGAAAAGCTTCGGCGTACACATCACTGACAATCTGAAATGGTCCACCAACACAGAAGTCACAACAGTGCCTCTTCAAACTCAGGAGGCAGAAGAAATTTGGCTTGGCCCATAAGACCCTCACAAACTTTTATTGATGCACCATTGAGAGCATCTGTCGGGCTATATCACTGCCTTGTATGACAACTGCACCACCCGCAACCGCAGGGCTCTCCAGAGGGCCCCCGCTTAGTACCCTGCCCTGAACTGTAGTCACTAGTTGGCTACRACCCGGTTACTCTACCATGCTGCTGTCCTATGTTTACTGAACAGAAATATAAATGCTGCAGGCGAAAATTTRAACAATTCTACTGATTTACAGTTCATATAAGGAAATCCTTAAATTGAAATTATGACTGGGCAGGAGCGCAGCCATGGGTGGGCCTGGGAGGGCATAGGCCCACCCACTTGGAAGCCAGGCCCAGCCAATCAGTGTTTGTTTTTCTCCACAAAAGAGCTTTATTACAAACAGGAATACTCTTCAGTTTCATCAGTTGTCCGGGTCTCAGATGATCTCAGATGGTCTCAGATGATCCCACAGGTGAAGAAGCCGGATGTGGAGGTCCGTGGTCTGCGGTTGTGAGGCTAGTTGGACGCACTGCCACATTCTCTAAAATGACATGAGGCGGCTTATGGTAGAGAAAGTAACATAAAAATAACTAGCAACAGCTCTGGTGGACATTCCTTCAGTCAGCATGCCAATTGCACACTCCCTCAACTTGACATATGTGGCATTGTGTTGTGTGATAAAACTGCACATTTTAGGGAAGCCTTTTATTGTCCCCAGCACAAGGTGCACCTGTGTAATGATCATGCTGTTTAAATCAGATTTTCTTGGTATGCCACACCTGTCAGGTGGATGGATTACCTTGGCAAACTGAGAAATGCCCACTGACAGGGAAGTAAACAAATGTGTACACAACATTTTAGTGAAATAAGCTTTCTGTGGGTATGGAACATTCCTGGAATCTTTTATTTCAGCTCATGAAACATGGGACCAACATTTTACATGTTGCGTTTATATTATTGTTTAGTAGACAGTCATGGAACTGGTCACTTTAATGGAACACTYGTCACTTTAAATAATGTTTACATACTGTTTTACCCAATTCATTTATTCTAGTCAAAGCCTATCCCATTCCYTCTCGGAGCTCTACGGACWATTCCTTTAACCTCATGGCTTGGTTTTTGCTCTGACAACTGTGGGACKTTGAATAGACAGGTGTGTGCCTTTCAAAATCATGTCCAATCAATTTACCACAGGTGGGCTCTAATCAAGTTGTAAAAACATCTCGTAACAAAATGTGTAAAAGGTCAAGGGGTCTGAATACTTCCGAAGGCACTGTACACACACACACACACTGATTCAAGGGGTTGTCTTTATTTGTACTATTTTCTACATTATAGTAAAGTGATCAAAAGTATGAAATAACATATGGAATCATGTAGGAACCAAAAAAAGTTAAACAAATCAAAAGTTAAACAAATCAAAATATATTTTAGATTCTTCAAAGTAGCCATCCTTCGCCTTGATGATAGCTTTTCACACTTAGCATTCTCTCAACCAGCTTCACCTGTAATGCTTTTCCAACAGTCTTGAAGCAGTTCCCACTTGAAGCAGGTAGCCTAGTGGTTAGAGTGTTGGTCTTCTAACCGAAAGGTTGCAAGATCGAATCCCTGAGCTGACAAGCTAAAAATGTAATTCTGACCCTGAACAAGGAGGTTAACCCACTGTTCCTAGGCCGTCATTGAAAATAAGAATTATGACTGACTTGCCTTGTTAAATAAAAGGTAAATATTAAAGAAATATATATATGCTGAGCACTTGTTGGCTGCTTTTCGGTCACTCTGTGGTCCAACTCATTCCAAACCATCTCTTTGCAGCAATTCAACCATGAAGGCCTGATTCACASWSTCRRCTSWYKASWMMWMYTMMWGAMYTGTSTSTMWRWRWWAKWRTMTGAAGCAGTTATTTGGGCTGCAATTTGAGTCTGCTGCAGAGGATACGTTCAGTAGAGTTACCAGAGGTAACTCTGGGTCTTCCATTCCTGTGGCYGTCCTCATGAGAGCCAGTTTCATCATAGCGCTTGGTTTTTGTGACTGCACTTGAAGAAACTTTCTTGTTCTTGAAATGTTACGGATTGACTGACCTTTGTGTCTTAAGGTAATGATGCACTGTCGTTTCTCTTTGCTTATTTGAGCTGTTCTTGCCCTAATATGGACTTCATCTTTTACCAAATAGGGCTATCTTCTGTATACCACCTCTACCTTGTCACAACACAACTGATTGGCGCAAACACATTAAGGAAACAAATTCCACAAATTACCTTTTAACAAGGCACACCTGTTAACTGAAATGCATTCCAGGTGACTACCTCATGAAGCTGGTTGAGAGAAAGGGTGGCAACTTTGAAGAATCTCAAATATACACTACCGTTCAAAAGTTTGAGGTCACTTAGAAATAGTTAAAAGCACATTTTTGTCCATTAAAATAATATCAAATTGATCAGAAATACAGTGTAGACATTGTTAATGTTGRAAATGACTATTGTAGCTGGAAACAGCAGATTTTTTATGGAATATCTACATAGGCATACAGAGGCCCATTATCAGCAACCATCACTCCTGCATTCCAATGGCACGTTGTGTTAGCCTTCTTAAAATGATAAACTTAGCTAATTGATMATTAGAAAACCCTTTTGCAATTGTTAGCACAGCTGAAAACTGTTGTGCTGATTAAAGAAGCAATCAAACTGGCCTTCTTTAGACTAGTTGAGTATCCGGAGCATCAGCATTTGTGGGTTCGATTACAGGCTCAAAATTGCCAGAAACATAGCCCAGTCTATTCTTGTTCTGAGAAATGAAGGCTATTCCATGCGAGAAATTGCRAAAAAACTGAAGATCTCGCACAACCCGGTGTACTACTCCCTTCACAGAACTGCGCAAACTGGCTCTTGCCAGAATAGAAAGAGGAGTGGGAGGCCCCGGTGCACAACTGAGCAAGAAGACAAGTACATAAATGTCTAGTTTGAGAAACAGATGCCTCACAAGTCCTCAACTGGCAGCTTCATTAAATAGTACCCGCAAAACACCAGTCTCAAAGTCAACAGTGAAAAGGCAACTCCGGGATGCTGGCCTTCTAGGCAGAGTTGCAAAGAAAAAGCCATATCTCAGACTGGCCAATAAAAATAAAAGATTAAGATGGGCAAAAGAACACAGACACTGGACAGAGGAAGATTGGAAAAAAGTGTTTGAGGTGTTCGGATCACAAAGAACATTCGTGAGACGCAGAAAATATGAAAAGATGCTGGAGGAGTGCTTGACGCCATCTGTCAAGCATGGTGGAGGCAATGTTATGGTCTGGGGTTGCTTTGGTGGTGGTAAAGTGGGAGATTTGTACAGGGTAAAAAGGGATCTTGAAGGAAGGCTATCACTCCATTTTGCAACGCCATGCCATACCCGGTGGATGGCACTTAATTGGAGCCAATTTCCTCATACAACAGGACAATGACACAAAGCACAGCTCCAAACTATGCATGAACTATTTTGGGAAGAAGCAGTCAGCTGGTATTCTGTCTATAATGGAGTGGCCAGCACAATCACCGGATCTATTGAGCTGTTGTGGGAGCAGCTTGACCGTATGGTACGTAAAAAGTGCCAATCAAGCCAATCCAACTTGTGGGAGGTGCTTCAGGATACATGGGGTGAAATATCTTCAGATTACCTCAACAAACTGACAACTAAAATGCCAAAGGTCTTCAAGGCTGTAATTGCTGCAAATGGAGGATTCTTTGACGAAAGCAAAGTTTGAAGGACAATTATTATTTCAATTAAAAGTCATTATTTATAGCCTTGTCAACGTCTTGACTATATTTGCTATTCATTTTGCAACTCATTTCATGTATGTTTTCATGGAAAACAATGACATTTTAAAGTGACCCAAAACTTTTGAACAGTGTATTTTGATTTGTTGAAAACTTTTTGGTCACTACATGATTCCATATGTGTTATTTTATAGTTTTGAGGTCTTCACTATTAGCCTACAATGTAGAAAATAGTAAACATACATTTAAAAAAACCTGGAATGAGTAGGTGTGTCCAAACTTTTAACTGTCACGCACGCTCCGGACTCAGACGTTGCTCGTCCTAATATTTCTTAATTCCATTCTTTWACTTTCAGATTTGTGTGCATTGTTAGATATTAGTGCACTGTTGGAGCCAGAAACACAATTATTTTGCTACACCCGCAATAACAAATAAATGCTAAATGTGTATGAGACCAATAAAGTTTATTTGATTTTGTTTTGAAAATGACCAAATTTGTAGTTTTCACCTGACAGCGACGATATATGAATCAAATTACATTTGTCACAAAATGCCGAATACAACAATGAAATGCTTACTTACAAGTTCTTAACCAACAATGCAGCTTTAAGAAAATCCCCAAAAAGTAAGAGATTAGAGTAACAAATAATTAAAGAGCAGCAGTAAATAAAAAATAGCGGGGTTATATACGGGGGGTACCGGTACAGAGTCAATGTGTCAATGTGCAGGGAACACCAGTGTCGAGGTAATTACCTACATGTACATAGAGTTATAAAAGTGGCTATGCATAGATGAGAGTAGCAGCAGCGTAGGGTGGGGGCAACGCAAATAGTCTGGGTAGCCATTTAAATAGCTGTTCAGGAGTCTTATGGCTTGGGGTTAGAAGCTGCTTAGAAGCCTCTTGGACCTACACTTGGCGCTCCAGTACCACTTGCCGTGCAGTAGCAGGGAGAACAGTCTATGACTAGGGTGGCTGGAGTAATTTTGGTACAGAGGTCTTGGATGGCAGGAAGCTTGGCCCCGGTGATGTACTGGGCCGTATGCACTACCCTCTGTAGAGCCTTGCAATTGGAGGCTGAGCAGATGCCATACCAGGCAGCAGAGGTGTGGATTCGAGTCACATGACTTGGACTCGAGTCAGACTCGAGTCACAAATATGATGACTTGCAACTCGACTTTAACACCAATGACTCGTGACTTGACTTGGACTTGAGCCTTTTGACTTGACCTGACTTGGTACACTCCTCAAGCCCAAATATTAAAAATGATGCTATTAAAAAAAGTGTACAGCGCATCAACTCTTCATTTAACGGATTACAGTTTGAATCAGACAGCAGCCAATCAAATTGTGCCAGCTGAGAAAAAATGGCATGTGGCAGTGCAGAGGAACGTCAGCGGGTGAATTCCGATGGATCCCTTGGAAAGATGATACCCAAAATTATTATTTTKGGATATAAAGACTACGCTGTATCAACAAAAAACGGATTGCAACTTGCAAAACATGCGGGAAGAAAATTACAMACGGAGGCGCAACAACTTCCAACTTTGTTCGACATTTGAAGCTGCACAAAGAACGGTAAGTGGTGGCAAATATAGCCGACAGCTATATAATTTATATCATTGTTAGTGTAGTYTGTAGGCTAACGTAACGTTAAATCAATGAGCCTCCACAGTCAGTGCGGGAACGTGAACATTGCACCCAAGATTGAGCTACAACTGGCTACGCAGTTGGTAGCCTAAATCCTGCCTGATGTTACTGCTGTTCCGAAATCCATTGACATATGTTAGCCTAATGTAACCACACACTGAGAAGGTGTGTGTGTTAAGGTTGGGAGATTGTGTACAAGCCTACATCGCCCGATTGCGCCCTATAACAATCCTCGATAGTCGATCGCTATGGGGGGTGGGGTCCTTTCTCATGACTACCCATGTATTTCCATGGAAATACAAAGTTTATTTGGAAAGTAATAAATATACAGTATATATTTTTTAAAAGCATTCATGATTTGCGTAAATGTAATATACTATTACTCTTGTTAAAAATATGAAATGGTATTACATTTGGTGAAGAGCACATTATGACTTGTTTAGGACTCGACTTGGGACTTGAGTGCTAAGACTTGAGACTTACTTGCGATTTGTAAAACAATGACTTGGTCCCACCTCTGTCAGGCAGTGATTCAACCCATCAGGATGCTCTCGATGGTGCAGCTGTATAACTTTTTGAGCATCTGAGGACCCATGCCAAATCTTTTCAGTCTCCTGAGGGGTTTTGTCGTGCCGTCTTCACGACGGTCTTGGTGTGCTTGGACTATGTTAGTTTGTTGGTGATGTGGACGCCAAGGAACTTGAAGCTCTCAACCTGCTCCACTACAGCCCCGTCGATGAGAATGGGGGCATGCTCGGTCCTCCTTTTCCTGTTGTCCACAATCATCTCCTTTGTCTTGCTCACATTGAGGGAGAGGTGGTTGTCCTTGCGCCACACTGCCAGGTCTCTGACCTCCTCCCTAAAGGCTGTCTCATCGTTGTCAATGATCAGGCCTACCACTTGTGTCATCAGCAAACTTAATGATGGTGTTGGTGTCGTGCCTGGCCGTGAAGTCATGAGTGAACAGGGAGCACAGGAGGGGACTGAGCATGCAACTCTGCAGAATCAGACCAGGCTGAAGCCATCACCAAATCTATTGGGATGTTTAATCGCTGCAGACATGAGGCCATACTCTGTTGTGGAAAACAAAAGGCTTAAAAATATCGTTAAAGTGCTTGAGCCACCCTACGAAAGCCCCTCGCAGATCATGCCAGATCTTTGTGAACAGGAAAATATCAAAATTGAGCACTGAAACTGCACCGTCTGTGTCCATGATCCTACCTCTGAAAACAAGGATTCTACAGTGGTTCCTCCTTTAAAWGTTGCGGCACACCTTGCGTGCTGCCTCAMCTTTCTGTGGCACGTCATTTAATTCTTGTTACTGCAAGTTACTGCTAGTTTGACCACCAGAGGGCATCTTTGAGAAGCATTTGATAGTATTCCTTATTGGCATTACCAGAGAATTTAAAACCTTTTTTGTAATAACATAGTATATGGGATTGATTAATAKATTTGGCTTAATACATTTGATTAATATTATGGTGTTTCTATTCAGAGAAAAACGAAACCCTCYGGGTTTCTATGGCGCTGTACAACGTGACGTCGGGAGTAGACTACAGGATCGGAGGATTCTAAATTGTTTGCCTTCATTAGACAACTTTGTTCCAATATTTCTGTAAATCAGTGATATTTATTCCCATAGTAATTCGTTATGGATCCATAACTAAAATCAACTTCTGCATTTTGAAAGAGTATTTTATTAACAAAATGTGTTTATTAGGCTACTGTGCAGTCTACAATAAATACTGTAGTAAACATGGCAATGCCTAATTCCTTACATAAGGGAGAGTAGGCTATGTCTACACTACAGAATGCGCGGCTCGCGGGAGACCGGTGTTATGTCCGGTGTGATGTCTTCACTATTCTACAATGTAGAAAATAGTAAAAATAAAGAAAAATCCTGGAATGAGTAGGTGTGTCCAAACTTTTGACTGGTACTTGCTTAATTAATTTGATTAATACTATGGTGTTTCTATTCCATGAAAAAGAAAAACCCTCTGGGTTTCTGATAGAATGGAACAGAAAATATGACGCTGTACAACGTGACGGTAGGCAGTACACTACTGGGCTATTTAGCTAAAGAATCCCTGTGTCCTGTGGACGGGAGACCGGGTGACGGGGTGGAAGGAGTAGGCTGTCCTTGTAAATAGGAATTTGTTCTTAACTGATTCCATATGTGTTATTTCATAGTTGTGATGTCTTCACTATTATTCTACAATGTAGAAAATAGTTTTTTTTAAATATAGAAAAATCCTGGAATGAGTAGGTGTGTCCAAACATTTGACTGGTACTTGCTGGAACGAAAAATGACGGTCAGCAGTACAGTACTGGGCTATTTATGAGGAAGGAGTACGCTGTCCTTTAGTTCATAACTGACTTGCCTAGTTAAATAAAGGTTACACTACGAGAATAACATTTCTGCACCCTAATTTTCAAATTCTTGTCTAACCAATACCCAAATGGCGATTAAGGGAAATATAAACATCTGCATTTGAATGTCCTTTAAAATATATATATTAACGAAAGCATAAAGATATTGATGAAGAAATACTGTGCTGCTGTTTTGAGTTAGAAATGTAACACTTTAGAGTACTTATTAAGCATTAAATACATTGCAAGTTGAGGGATTTTCACAACAGTAGCCGTTATAAAAAGTATATTGTCCTGCTAATAGGAAACATTTGCATGATGGGCTCTTTAAATAAATAAGACGTACACCATTTAACAGTATATTTAAAAAATATTTTTTTCAATGATGTGACTCTCTGCCAATAATTACATTTAGAGGATTGGAGGACTCTATATTAATATCTAAGGGGCATTTTCTGTTAGATATTCTCAGATATTCTCACAGATCCTAAGGGGCTTTTATATAATTCTAAAGTTTTAATAATAGCTTTGTTTAAAAAGTAACGCTATTTTGGAGATTTTGTTTTCATTTAACCCCGAGTGAGCGAGAAAAAGGGGTGAGACATTCTTAATTTGTAAATAAAGTCAGATATTTAGTATTATTTATTTCTGGAGAAACCTAACTTGATTATTTAGCAGACATCACTTGCTTATATTCAGTCAACACATATCTTAAGAATATCATGGAATATTTGAACATTTGTTTCTCCATGCTTGTCTCAGAGCAGCGCGAAACGGTGCTGAAATAGACAGCCACAGCGGGAAGGCTATGTATTCTGTGCCCACTCGTGGTATCTCTTCGGTTACACATCCTTGGAATAGCAGAACAGCATAGCGGTCCGGACGGCCCTTGCTGTGCCTGGTGAGCAGTTGGTCAAGTTCTGTTGTCAGAAGAGGAATGGAAATGTCAGGGTGAACTGAACACCTGACGAACCCGCAACGTACTGTATGTTGACTCTGCCTGTCGGAGGTGGAGTTCCAGAGCTCACAGGTGTGCATGGCATGGATTGTGACTCCATCTCGTTCCTTTTCAACACGTGAGTGAGTCAATGACTATTCAAGCCATTGATTCACTGATGAATGAAGATGAGCGATCGGCAAAGGCAATCTGTAATCTGCGGGTATCACGGCTTGGTAAGAAATGTGTATATAAAACTCAGCAAAAAAAAGTCCCCTTTTCAGGACCTTGTCTTTCAAAGATAATTCGTAAAAATCCAAATAACTTCACAGATCTTTGTAAAGGGTTTAAGCACTGTTTCCCATGCTTGTTCAATGAACCATAAACAATTAATGTACCTGTGGAACGGTCGTTAAGACACTAACAGCTTACAGACGGTAGGCAATTAAGGTCACAGTTATGAAAACTTAGGACTCTAAAGAGGCCTTTCTACTGACTCTGGAAAAACACCAAAAGAAAGATGCCCAGGGTCCCTGCTCATCTGCGTGAACGTGCCTTAGGCATGCTGCAAGGAGGCATGAGGACTGCATATGTGGCCAGGGCAATAAATTGCAATGTCCGTACTGTGAGATACCTAAGACAGCGCTACAGGGAGACAGGACAGACAGCTGATCGTCCTCGCAGTGGCAGACCACGTGTAACACCTGCGGGACAGGTACAGGATGGCAACAACTGCCTGAGTTACACCAGGAACGCACAATCTCTCCATCAGTGCTCAGACTGTCCGCAATAGGCTGAGAGAGACTGGACTGAGGGCTTGTAGGCCTGTTGTAGGCAGGTCCTCACCAGACATCACTGGCAACATCGTCGCCTATATGCACAAAACCAGCGTCGCTGGACCAGACAGGACTGGCAAAAAGTGCTCTTCACTGACGAGTCGCGGTTTTGCCTCACCAGGGGTGATGGTCGGATTCGCGTTTATCGTCGAAGGAATGAGCGTTACACCGAGGCCTGTACTCTGGAGCGGGATCGATTTGGGGGTGGAGGGTCCGTCATGGTCTGGGGCGGTGCGTCACAGCATCATCGGACTAAGCTTGTTGTCATTGCAGGCAATCTCAACGCTGTGCGTTACAGGGAAGACATCCTCCTCCCTCATGTGGTACCCTTCCTGCAGGCTCATCCTGACATGACCCTCCAGCATAACAATGCCACCAGCCATACTGCTCGTTCTATGTGTGATTTCCTGCAAGACAGGAATCTCAGTTCTGCCATGGCCAGCGAAGAACCCGGACCTCAATCCCATTGAGCACATCTGGGACCTGTTGGAAAGGGAGGGTGAGGGCTAGGGCCATTCCCCCCAGAAATGTCCGAGAACTTGCAGGTGCCTGGTGGAAGAGTGGGGTAACATCTCACAGCAAGAACTGGCAAATCTGGTGCAGTCCATGAGGAGCAGATGCACTGCAGTACTTAATGCAGCTGGTGGCCACACCAGATACTGACTGTTACTTTTGAACCCCCCTTTGTTATTACATTTGTTAGTCACCTGGCTGTGGAACTTGTTCAATTTGTGTCTCAGTTGAATCTTATCTATATACAAATATTTACACATGTTAAGTTTGATGAAAATAAATGCAGTTGACAGTGAGAGGACTTTCTTTTTTTGCTGAATATATATATATATATATAAATAATTTGTTTAATTCTCAGAACATTAACCATGTGAGTTCGCTTGTTTTGTACTGTTCTGTTGTTTCGACCCAATGATTCGTCGGACAAACAAATAACTTTGCGTCCTGCAGGCCCAGGCATTGATCAAAACTGGCGTGACATTCAATAACGTCATCGTCACAGACGAATCAACCCTGGTCCTTGAGCAATTTGCTCAGAATTGCTACAGAAAGATTAACGAAAGCATAAAGATGTTGAAGAAATGCTGTTTTGAGTTGGAAAATGCTTTAGCTAGCTAGATTCTGCACATCCACTGTTCCACAAGATGACAGCCTGGTTTGCTGGTTTTCTCAGGAGTCCCTAAAACATTAAACAACACAAATTCATTCTCCTAACACTAGCTAGCTGGTTAATGTTAGCTAGTCAGAACTCGCTTAATAGCGATTTTCATAAATTAACTTTATGACAAAAAAATAAGTACAAACCATTGTCTCTACATTAACATATTCCTCTCTATTGTAATTTTTTTGCCTGACTCGTTATGATGTTATAACAACTTACAGCTGGTTCCACCATAATGTTTTGTTAGCCATCTTTGTTGAAGAACGCCACACGGCAAGGGTGGCTCGCGTCAAAATTCGTAATTCGAGCCACTCGTTATGATTGGTCATATAAAAACCTTGGGACCCAAATGCATAATGAGTGCTCCAACTCCCCCTTGTGGTGGTCTGGAGCAATGAAGCCGTGACACTGGGTACCTCTAAGTCCTGCGGTGCAAACCTCGCAACTTTTAAAAGGAGGAACCACTGTACAATCCATGGTCACAAGTGAGGAAGACATCACAAGAGATGTCAAGGCAGCCATTAGAGAGGACCGAAACCCCAGATACCCCCCTAATGTACAGGACTACCTTCATAGATCTACTGCACTGGATCCAAGGTTCAAGTCCCTGTCTCACCTAGACCCTGCCCTACACCGGAGGACATAGAGTGATCTCACATTTACATTTACATTTAAGTCATTTAGCAGACGCTCTTATCTAGAGCGACTTACAAGTCACCACTGAGATTGTGGCCACTGAAGAAGTAACAAAAATAGTGTGAATTACTTAAATAATAAATATACTGCAGTCTAATCTTAGTCTATGCTATTGCTATTAGAATCATCCACTTTTTATTTTGAATAATAATGGCTTTTAAATGTTATTGCCGCAATTATAGTTCCATGAAATATGAAAATAAATAATTTGTTTAAAAAATCAAGTCATTTTTTCTGCAGGGTCAAGCCACAGACTCAGAGGCATCTTCTCCACAAAATTATTCGMCCATGAAGGAGCTTTTCGGGGAGACCTTTGCGAGCAAGGACACGGGCAAGACGTTTGCCAACATCAAAGAGGTGGCATCCTACAAGGCAGCAAGCGGCATTCCAGTGGATGGTGATCCACTGGCATGGTGGAAATACACTCACATTGCCATGATGGAAAGATGCTACCTGGCTGTGCCTGGCACTTCAGGTCCTAGCGAGAGGGTGTTCTCCACGGCAGGGGAAATAGTGACTGTAAAGAGGTCTACCCTCTCCCCAGACAATGTAGACATCCCCCTCTTTTTGAAAAATAATTTGAAGTTATAAGCTCAGGTCTGCTTTGCTTTATCTCTTTACTTTTTTTGATGATGTTGACACAGGCTATTGTTTCATTCACTATTGTTCAAAGGAAGAAGGTATGATGCCTCATATTGCACTTTAATTTAACAATTGAGAATATAATATTTTATTTTAAAATTGTATTTAAAACATTGAAAAGCTCCTTGCTTTAAGTGTTCTTTAAGTAATAAATGGAAAGCAAAGTTCTATTTTCCTCCCCTTTTTTTGCTGACCCGAAAAATGATCCGATCCGTAACTCAAAACCCGRGATCCGATCCCAGAGTTTTGTGATCCGTTGCACCACTAAAATCTATGTAACTTAAGTGATTTGSTAAAATGTAAATGAGTAAAAAGTAGGTTACTTCCTTCAGAAATMACTTGAGTACAAGTACAGCCCACAGAGAGTAACTASAAAAGTACTAGTTCRTTCAAAAATTCAAAGGGCWARGGGCCGGATTCTTAACCATGCCAACTCTGGCATATGTGTGCCGGGGTCAGCGGCTATAACCGCTAGACCACACAGGCAACCAATAATTTATTCGACCTATTGCTTTCCTTGAACATAAAACAAAGCAATTAATAAACAATTCATATAATTAAACAATAACTGTTTTACCCCTAATGAAAAATACATCTACCCCTTACAAATATAAGAATTCCCACGAGACCCACTGTAGCCTACAAACACTGCTTCCAGCTGCCCCCAGAAGCGATTCTAAATATTCAAAATTCATTCAAATCCTGCTGCTGAAGGATTATTTTCCTCCTGCGACGAAAGGGGTGACATTAAGATCCGACATATGTATAATTCTAACTTRGAAGGCTCCACATATTGTCATGGAAAGTGTTATTTCCAACAACCAACGAGCAACTCTGGTGGAAATCAAGCTGCACGTTGAGATTGCTGACAGGCCAGTCTCTTTGGCAAATGACAGGAGTGGAATGTTAGCTAAAATGACTGATACCCAAGTTAGGTGAATCCTACCTTCCCATTGACATCAATGCATGACTAAGTAAAAATGTGACTTAAGTAGAAGTTAGGATTCAGCCACAAGTACAGCACATTGCAACAAACAGTCAAATATCAAATGCAGGGCAGTGTATTTAGTCTAAAAACCATTGAAGATGCATACAATATATTCACTAAAACAAATCATGCATACACACACCTGTCCAAAGACCTCCTCGTTGACGGTAAAGGTGAGGTCCAGCATGTCCTCGATGTCATTGTCCTTCATCCACTGTAAACTCTGGTGAAACTCCTCATCCAGGAACTCCAGGTCACTCAGGTCACACGGGCTGCAGGGGTCAAAGGTCAACAAGAGGAGAACAKGGGTAAATAGAGGTCAAAGATTTAACTCCTAACTCTACAACGAATAAGTCTCACATTTACATTTCAGTCAGTTAGAATGTGCTTATCCAGAGTGTATATCAACCACTTAATAAAAGCACGGTAACTGAATAATTAATGCCAAATCCATTTAATCAACTTCTGTCGGTTCAGCTTCCACCAGGTCAGTAGTTTTGTATAAAATATTTTACGTTAAAGCATAACTGGCTATTTGACACGGTGGTTGTGTTTCCAAAACCTATTAACAATGCGTGTTCATGACAATAGGAGCCCTAGCCAGCTGCTGGCTGAGGGCCTAATTGAGACACTCACATGCGCAGCAGGCCCTTGTAGAAGGGGCGGGTAAAGAAGGCATCCAGCAGATACTGGTGGATCAGAGCCAGGCCCAGGATACGCCCACTGAAACGAAACCTGGAACACAGAGCAACATCACTGCTAGGTGTACAGTACAGTATGTTTATGACGACAAGTCAGGGTTTTTGTGCCTTTGTTCTTTACTTTATCTACAGTAGGTCTGTCCAGCATGTCTGTGTCTTCCTATATCCATCCACCCACTCACCATCCATATCATTGTAATGTAAACTTGTCACTCACCACTCGTGATGGTTGTCCACGAAGGCAGACATGGGGCTGATCTGCACAGTGTAGGTGTCGTTGGCGGAGTACTCAAACAGGCCGTAGTAAGGGTTAAACAGCTCCCTCGACACCAGGAAGAAGAACTCCCTCGAGGGGCCGCTGTAGTCCAGCCTATTAGACACACAACACACTTTTAAAAACCATATATTAAGATTATGGAAAATATACACAACGTACACAGCGGTGGGCTAGCATTTAGAGCGTTGGGCCAGTAACGGAAAGGTTGCTGGTTCGAATCCCAGAGCCGACAAGGCGATCTGTCAATCTGCCCTTGAGCAAGGCACTTAACCCTAATTGCTCCAGGGTCACCGTCAATAGTGTCTGATCCCTYGCCGTGACCCCACTCGCCGAAGGTGTCTCAGGGGGAGTTGGAAAATGCAAAAAACACATTTCCATTCGACACCAACACACTTGTAAAACACAGAACAAATATAAGCACCCACCTATCTGACCTTGACATAACAACCGATGCATACGAGCAAACGTAAGGAAATGTGTAGCATATATGAAATACCTAAACCCAAACACTCACCCTTCCTCGCCCACAAAGCTGACGTAGAGCTTACTCCTCTGCAGGTCTTTGCGGGAGTAGCACATTATCTGATTGAAGGCATCCTCCAATAGGTGATCTCTACGAATGATCAACCTGGAAGGAGAAACACACAGACAGTCACGAACGTGCACACCACACATACACACAGGTTAAGATGAAGCAATACAGGATACGGGCAGATATTTAGCTGTTCAAATACGTCGTCACACAGCAACAGTACTCACTTGACTTTCCCAGGTCCCTGGCCATAGCCTTTCGTCTCRAGCTTGCGATAGAAGTTTCTCAGTTTGGCCTCAAAGTCACGTTTGTAAGGGGCAGGGGCGCGTGCATTAGCTCGCTGAGTACCTGAGAGGGGGGCAGAAAAGGAAGAGCAGAGAGGAGGAAGATGAAAAATAGACCAAAAAAAATACATAAGTTCATCAGAAAATCGTGTATCTCATTATTGTCAACTTTCATTAGAATATAATTAGTTAATATGAAACACTTCACTTTACTGATTGAGAGCGCTAAGCAACTTTTATGTCTCAAGGCTTTATCTCACTGTCTTGCCCTGCTTAGGATGGATAGTTTGGATTAGAAGCAAAGCTATGGGAAGAAAAGGCATGAGGAGAAAGTGTGTGCGCACGCGGCTTTGCATGTGTGTTCTCACCGGGGGAGCTCTGAGGGGAGGAGCAGTAGCTGGGGTGCAGTAAGGCATGAGGTGGCACATAGGACATAACCTCCTCTTCAAACAGGCTGAGGGAGAGAGGGGTGGCTTAATAATACACACACTTATCACAAGCACACTAACAAACACAATACTCGCAAACATACAGTCACACACACACATGCAATACCATCTCGCACACACAAACGCACACTAATCACAGACAGACATTAACCCCTGAAGACACACCTGAGCAAAATGACTAGATCAGCATCGCTAGAGAGACGAGCAAGCCCGGAAACACCCTCGCTGCGAATGAACTGTAACCTTTCCCTGCAGACACACAGGTTAACATTCGTGATACTGCTGTTTGGCACAAACATAATACACTTAGAGGGTTAGGATTAAAGGTTAAATATCTGCTTAAAGGGTTCCCATGGTGACTGGGGTGACCTACTTGAGTGAGTGGTTCCGGACGAGCTCTGGCTGCCTCTCCTGCAGGATCTCAATGATGTTGGGTTGCCGTAGAAACGCCACAATCTTGTCGTTGTAGGCTGGGGAGAGACCTGTGTCAATATCAACATTCCTGGGTCTGTAACTGGGTGGGTGTGTGTGCGTGCGCCGGCGTGTGTGTGTGTGTATATAAGCCAGTGTACTCACCCACAGGCACCAGGTCCTGATTGCGAGTGGACCCACTGAAGGTGCTGGAGGGGCAGGGCATGACAGGTGGGCTGGAGTGTCGCGTGTCATCTACCACCTGCAACACAAGGGGACATTCATTTTAGTCAATTCCATTAACCTGCATCATTAGTTTTACAATAAGCATTATGATTGACATWGGTCTTGTTAAAGCAGCTCGTGTAAAGTCTTAGTGCTGATCTCTGGCCTGTATTCSAGTGTGTCAGTAGTGCAGTGGGTATAATAGACTGCATTTAGAGCTGTGGTGGCAAATTCCGTTGAGGTCGACTGAAAATACCATTCACTTTGGCAGTATTGTCTATTTTGGATGTGTAAGCTAGCATGTTCTTCAAACCAACTAGCCAGGCAAGCTGCCAAGCCACGTGTACTGTAGGGTAGTCCACTAGTTTGCATGCTGTCTGGTCTGACCATTTTTTTGAGTCGCCTAAGGGAACTTAGCAGTAGTCTCACCTCGCCTGCGCTGTGGCTGCGTTGGCGGCTAAGGTGCTGTCGGTGGGCCAGCAGGCTAGTTGAGTGTGCACTCTGGAGGGGGAGCCGCGGGTCGATGAAGGTTGTGGAGCGACAGTTGTGATCCACAAAGAAGGGCTGTGGAGACACACAGCCAGCCACTTACATTAAGATAGATAAACAAACTACAGTTTATAAAGGTGTACTGTACATACAGTTCCAGTCAAAAGTTTGGACACACCTACTCATTCAAGGGTTTTTATTTATTTTTACCGTTTGCCTTGATGACAGCTTTGCACACTCTTGGGATTCTCTCAACCAGATTCCCCTGGAATGCTTTTCCAACAGTCTTGAAGGAGTTCCCACATATGTAGGGCACTTGTTTGCTGCTCTTCCTTCATTCTGCGATCCAACTGATCCCAAACTATCTCCATTGGGTTGAGGTCAGATGATTGTGGAGGCCAGGTCATCTGATGCAGCACTCCATCAGTCTCCTTGGTCAAATAGCCCTTACACAACCTGGAAGTGTGTTGGGTCATTGTCCTGTAGAAAAACAAATGKCAGTCCCACTAAGCCTAAACCAGATGGGATGGCGTACCGCTGCAGAATGCTGTGGTAGCCATGCTCGTTAAGGGTGCCTTGAATTCTAAATAAATCAGTGTCACCAGCAAAGCACCCCCACACCTCCATGCTTCGCYGTGGGAACCAAACATGTGGAGATCATCCGTTCACCTACTCGGCATCTCACAAAGACACGGCGATGGGAACCAAACATTTCAAATCTGGACTCAGACCAAAAGGACAGATWTCCACGGGTCTAATGTCCATTGCTTGTGTTTTTTGAACCAAGCAAGTCTGGTCTTACTGGTATCCTTTAGTAGTGGTTTCTTTGCAGSAATTCAACCATGAAGGCCTGATTCATAGTCTCCTCTGAATAGTTGATGTTGAGATGAACTCTGAAGAATTTATTTGGGCTGKAAATTCTGAGGCTGGTAACTCTAATGAAGTTATCCTCTGCAGCAGAGGTAACTCTGGGTCTTCCTTTCCTTTGGCGGTCCAAATGAGAGTCAGTTTCATCATAGAGCTTGATGGTTTTTGCGACTGCACTTGAAGAAAATGTCAAAGGTCTTGAAATTTTCCGGATTGACTGACCTTCATGTCTCAAAGTAATGATGGACTGCTCGACGAAGATGGCGCTGATGGAGATGGCAGCATCGTGACTAGCTCTTAGGAAACTGCATTATTTTGTGTTATGTATTATTTTTATATTATTAGCTCAGGAAATGTTTTGTCATTACATAKAGCCGGGAAGAACTATTGGATATTAGAGCACCGATTACTCACTAGAACTACCAGTATTACGACTTCCCTGGAGCAGATCCTTGTTCACTCTCCCCAGAGCAATTTAACTTATTCCAGAGGCCGACCCAAAACATTGGGTCGGCCTCGGAGGAGAGGCACTCGAGGCGGCCTGCTGGTTCGACCTAGGAGGCGCGCACACCACCCACCACTTCTGAGTATTTTACTCGCTAATGTTCAGTCTTTGGATAAAAAAAGTTGAGCTTAGAGCAAGGATTTCTTTCCAGAGAGACATTGGGGCCTGTAACATACTTTGTTTCACGGAAACATGGCTCTCTCGGGACACTGTCGGAGTCCGTAAAGCCTGCAGGATTCTCAGTACATCGCACAGACAGGAATACATATCTTTGGGAAGCAGAAGGGCAGAGGGGTGTTTCATGATTAATGACTCATGGTGTAATTCTAGGAACATACAGGAACTCAAGTCCTTTTGTTCACCCAACCTAGAATACCTCACAATTAAATGTTGACCATATTATCTCCCAAGAGAATTCTCCTCCGCCATGGCCGTTTACATCCCACCTCAAACCGAAACCTCGACGMCCCTCAAAGAACTTCATGCAAACTGGAAACCACATACCCCGAGGCTGCATTTATTGTAGCTGGGGATTTTAACAAAGCAAATCTGAGGACTAGGCTGCCAAGGTTCTATCAACATGCTGACTGTCCTACCTGAGCTACTAAGACTCTCAACCATTGCTATTCAAACTTCCTGAATGCTTAAAAGGCCCTCRCCCGCCCTCCTTTCGGCAAATCTGTCCACAACTCTATCTTGCTCCTCCAGTCCAATAGGCAGAAACTCAAACAGGAAGTGCCCATGCTTCGTACTATTCAACGCTGGTCTGACCAATCGGAACCTATGCTTCAGGATTGTTTTGATCARGTGGACTGGGATATGTTCCGGGTAGCTTGAGAGAAAATAATCTAGACGCATACACAGATACGGTGACTGAGTTTATAAGGAAGTGTATAGGATATGTAGTACCCACTATGACTATTAAAWCCTACCCTAACCAGAAACCGTGGATAGATGGCAGCATTCATGCAAAACTGAAAGCGTGAACCACCGCATTTAACCATGGCAAGGCGACAGGTAATATGGCAGAATATAAACCGTGTAGTTATTCACTCCGCAAGGCAACCAAACAAGCTAAATGTCAGTATAGAGATAGTGGAGTCGCAATTTAATGMCTCAGACCCGAGKTGTAGCAGGGACTACAGACAATCAGGGACWACAAAAGGAAAACCAGCCACGTCGCCGAAACCGACGTCTTGCTTCTGGATAGGCTGAACATGTTCTTCGCATGCTTTGAGGATAACAGTGCCACCGACGTGGCCCGCTACAAAGGGCTGTGGGCTCTTCTTCTCTGTGGCAGATGTGAGTAAAACATTTAAACGTGTTAACCCTCGCAGGGCTGCCGGCACCCCTAACTGCGTCCTCAAAGCATGCGCAGACCAGCTGGCTGGAGTGTTTACGGACATATTCAATCTCTCCCCATCCCAGTCTGCTGTCCTCACATGCTTCAAGATGGCTACCATTGTTCCTGTACCCAAGAAGGCAAAGGTAACTTAATGACTATCGCCCCATAGCACTCACCGCTGTTATCATGAAGTGCTTTGAGAGACTAGTCAAGGATTATATCACCTCTACATTACCTGCCACCCTACACCCACTTCAATTTGCTTACCGCCCCAATAGATCCACAGACGATGCAATCGCCATCACWCTGCACACTGCCKTATCCCATRTGGACAASAGGAATACCTATGTAAGAATGCTGTTRATTGACTARAGCTCAGCATTCAACACCATAGCACCCTCCAAGCTCATCATTAAGCTCGAGACCCTGGGTCTGAACCCCACCCTGTGCAACTGGGTCCTGGACTTCCTAAAGGGCCGCCCCCGGTGGTGCAGTTAGGAAACATCACCTGCACTCCGCTGATCCTCAACACAGGGGCCCCACAAGGGTGCATGCTCAGCCCCCTGCTGTACTCCCTGC
Source organism: Salvelinus sp. IW2-2015 (assembly GCF_002910315.2). NCBI lineage: Eukaryota > Metazoa > Chordata > Actinopteri > Salmoniformes > Salmonidae > Salvelinus > Salvelinus sp. IW2-2015. The sequence goes on along the minus strand of NC_036839.1, from coordinate 6,005,410 downwards.
AATGGAGAAGGTGGAAAGCGTCAAGTTCCTTGGCGTAAACATCACTGACAAACTGAAATGATCCACCCACACAGTCAGTGTGGTGAATTAGGCGCAACAGCCTCTTCAACCTCAGGAGGCTAAAGAAATTTGGCTTGTCACCTAAAACTTTTACAGATGCACAATTGAAAGCATCCTGTCGGGCTGTATCACCGCCTGGTACGGCAACTGCACCACCCACAACCGCAAGGCTCTCCAGAGGGTGGTATGGTCTGCCCAATGCATTACCGGGGGCAAAATACCCACCCTCCAGGACCCAATGTCACAGGAAGGCCAAAAAGATCATCAAGGACACCCGAGCCACTGCCTGTTCACCCCGCTATCATCCAGAAGGCGAGGTCAGTACAGGTGCATAAAAGCTGGGACCGTGAGACTGAAAAACAGCTTCCATCTCAAGGCCATCAGACTCTTAAACAGCCATCACTAGCACATTAGAGGCTGTTGCCTATAGGCATAGACTAGAAATCACTGGCCATTTTAAGGAATAGAACACTAGTCACTTTAATAATGTTTACATATCTGGAATTACTTATCTCATATGTATATACTGTATTCTATACTAGTCTACTGAATCTTAGTCCGTTCCGCTCTGACATCGCTCATCCATATTATATAGCCTTAATTCATTCCTACTTAGATTTGTTTGCATTGGGCATATGTTGTGTAATTTGTTAGGCATCACTGCACTGTCGGAGCTAGAAGCACAAGCATTTCGCTACACCCGCAATACATCTGCTAATCACGTGTATGTGACCAATAAAATTTGATTTGACTCATTTCTTTTTGCTTATTTGAGCTGTTCATGCCATAATATGGACTTGGTCTTTTACCAAATAGGGCTATCTTCTGTATACCACCCCTACCTTGTCACAACACAACTGCTTGGCTCAAACGCATTAAGAAGTGAAGAAATTCCCCAAATTCACTTTTAACAAGGCACACATGTTAATTGCAATGCTTTTCAGGTGACTACCTCATGAAGCTGGTTGAGAGAATGCCAAGTGTGCGCAAAACTATCATCAAGGAAAAAAGGTGTCTACTTTGAAGAATCTAAAATATATTGATTTGTTTAACACTTTTTTGGGTTGCTACATGATTCCATATGTGCTATTTCATAGTTTCGATGTCTTCACTACTATTCTACAATATAGAAAATAATACAAATAAATAAAAACCCTGGAATGAGTAGGTGTCCAAACTTTTGACTGGTACTGTATATCCACACACACCCCTGCTCTTACACCCAACCCCACTTCACACATACCACTTCACACATACACCCCCTCCCCCCCACCACACACTGATCCAGACCTTGCCGGTCTGGTCATGCTTCATCTCCCAGCCCCTGGGTAGCTCCAGCTGGATGTTGGTGAACATGTTGAGGAAGGCCACCAGGTCCCTGTTGTGCTGGTAACGCTCATAGTGGTGGGCATCCCGACGCACCTTACTGATCATGTGCTTCAGGCAGGTGTTGCTCGTAAACATGCTGTAGGCACTCTGGGGAGGGAGGGAAGAGACTGATGAGGACATCAGAGGGACATTAAATGCTGGGCTCTTCTGTAAATGGGGTTATTACCTTGAGCAAACACATTAAGGGAGATTGATGAATGAAAACCCAGGTAGCATAGCTCGTATTTATATATCAATTAACCTGATGAAGGCAACATTTGAAGTAAACTAGAAAAGAGCATTTCATTCCAAGAAGCTCTTACCTTACCATTCACACCTTTGCAGATTATTATCAACTACTGAGAGATATGACATGGTAAGGGTGACCTTGAGGGACCAAAGGTCATCCATAAGGTGAAATGTGAGAGTTGAGCGCCTATGCAGCCAGACTCACAGGGTTAGAATGCAGCACGGTGAAGAAGTCTGGGCTGCACAGGAACTTTGCACTTGGAGACTGGAGCAGCAGAGAGAGACGCGACCGAGAGCTGGAGTGACCCACTGCGCTCTCTCTCCTGTACTCTACAACAGACAAAACAAAAACTGTTAGAGATAAATATATGTTGGGAAGGATGTGTGTGTGTGTGTGTGTGTGTGTGTGTGTGTGTGTGTGTGCCTGTATGCGCGCACGTATGTGTGCATACCTCGTGAGTGTTATCAGTGCGTGTGTGTATGTATGTTAGTGCACAAGCACACCAGGGATGGTCTGGGGAAGAAAGTCACTCTCTGTGGGCTCTGGCGGGAGGTCAACTGTGTTCTCCTCAGATCTCTCACTGGTCATCGTCCTCCTGATGCTCTGATATCTGACAGACAGAAATAGTAAGAGGGAAAGAAGGACAGTGTGAGAAAGAGAGGAAGGGGTGTGAAGGGTTAAGGAGAGAGAGGAAATGTAGAGGATGGAAGTTACAAAAGTGTGTGTGCACATGAGCGTGTGAGGGAGAGAGAAGGTGTGAGTGTATACGTACATATATGTGTGCGAGTGTGCGTGTATATGAGCGCATGGTGTGTATGTACGTGTGGGTGTGTGCGCCTCTACACGATACAGACCTGCGGTTGAGCTGCTCCATCTGTTGGATGGAGCTGGAGCGGGTCAGGCCCTGGGGAGCGGGGGGTCCGGTGGGGCGCTGCCACGTGGTGGTCCGGTTCACGTGATCGACAAAGAAAATACGACCGTGACTATCGATCCTCGCCTCCCAGTCTGAGGAGAACAAACGCATGGCTTTACATTAGCAAACACACACTTAACATGAGACAGAGGCTATGTCCCAAATGGCACCCTAGTTCTTTTATAGTGCACTACTTTTGACCAAAGCCCATAGGGAATAGGGTGCCATTTGGGACAAAGCCACCGTCAAACTAAATTCACACATGGTTGACATGCAGATGCATTCTGACAGAACCATGACACCTCGAATAGCATAAACATACAGTATATCAAATAGTATACCATTGTGTATATAGCCGTTAGAAATGTAGGACTTAGACATAGATTTAGATAGACAGCTCTAATGACACAAAGTGTGTTTTAGCATGGGCAGTGCCATTGAGAACTGTCACCATTTTGAAGTAGATATGCAGGTCATAAGGAAAAGATCAGCCAACGAATTATACTCCTCAGCAAACATTCCATAACTGCATGTGGCAGTAAATTTCCAACCTTGGTTTTATACATGTTCAGACAACACACTCCAGGTGGCGGTATGCACCCTTTCAGTTTGTCTACATACTTATAGAAGTAATAGTCAAAGAAGCCATTAAGGCACATATACAAAGAAGCCCCCTCTATCAGCCTCTATGGAGCCAAATATACACATTGTATCAAGCAGCCTTCTTCCTCTCCTTTTTGTCATCTTCCTTCACCTCAAATACATACAGATATAGTATGTACAGACAGACACTTACTAGGCGGTAACGGTTCGTCCACTCGTTGGTATCGGTGAATGTCATGGCGTACTGAGGGGAGGCAGTGCACGGGGTGACCGTTCACTTGAGCACCTGACGATACATTCAGGAAAAGTTAGAGCACATGAGCCTTTTTATAGTAATTCACTATTAGTTTCTACATGACTGGATTAATGAATTAATCATATTTAATGATCATTTCAAGTAGGGGTGTACGCGGATGCTTTGATGAATCCCACGGAAGCAAAATAGTAATATAACGTAGCTATAATTTCATCATGTAATTTCTAAGATACTACAAGGTAAATATTGGACTGTAAAATAAAGCATAAAAAAATGATTTTAAAAGTGGTAGTTACACACCGTCCTCTCCATCTGTCTCCATGGCAACTGCATCTGAATCAACGGATACCGCCACCCCTGCGGGTCTTGGCTCCTCCCCCTCCTCATCCTGGGGAACATCCCCAGATACTTGAAAGCTCCACATCCGCTCACTAATCTCCTCCCCTGGCTCCAGCTCATTGGCAGACGGAGCGTCTCCTTCAACCTCATTGGCTGATGTATGCCCGCCCCCCTCGTCGTCTACATGCTGGTGGGTGGGTGGAGTGTCAGTGAAGGAGTCTCCCCCTGGGCCAATGGCAGCTACTGCCCTCTCCTCTGCCTCCTGCAAAGCCGGTCAGAAGGTCAGAACAGTGTTTCCCAAATGATGGTCAGGACTAGGGATGTAGTGGAGCATTAATAAATGATGGTGAATAACGTTTGTGCGCCTATAACACTAAAATGACATTGTTAGTATTTACGCTACCTGCCAGCATCATCTCGAAAGGCGTTCTTGTTCACACACCTTTTTATAACCACTGCCAGATCTCTGGTTAGGACCCACTGGCGGGTTGTGGTTCATTCTTTTACAACTGCAGCTTTTTATTTTTGACACCTTACTTTGTGAGGATTTTGTTTGCTGAAACAAGGTAAGGTCCTGGCTAGAAACATTGTTTGATGTCGTGTTATATTAGCTCTGTTTTCAACCTCAGAATGAGAACCAATCCTGAAACAGGAAGACRGCTCAGTGAGCAAGCAACTTTATAGCTTTAAATCCTGAATTATTCCTTTACTAAATGTCTCATGGACAGACACACATAACTGGTATCCTAGCATCTGTCAACAGACAGACGTCTAACGAGGAACTTTGTTCCGGTGAGAAGATTTTTCATCAATCTTTTGAATATCAGATGGGGAGGGGACATTTGGCCCATAGAATTGCCTGTAACTTGCAAAGAGAGCTACCGCCCTGATTCCACTCCTCATTCTAGCATATTTTCTAACGTGTCGAATTTAATTGAGCATCTGACACAATCACGCAAGATTTTACTTCTGGGTTTCCGTGATTGTTCCTTGACTTACTACTACAGATATATTATAGGCTATTTTATGTACTGCATAGAGAACTTTTAACCACAGGTAAGATCTACTCACTTTACCACCAGTCACTCACCTCAGCCGTGGACATTGTGATTGGGCAACTCTCTGAGGAAGAGAAGACTGTCAGTGGGGCAATTGCCATGGAGCAGGTGTCAATCGGCGACGAGGCGTTGTCAGCGGGCCCCTGGCCCTCCTCTGGCCCCTCCAGGCCCACAGCCAAAAGACTCTGGGACAGCGCCTCTGAGAAGAAAGGAACTTCCTCCACCTCCGAGAAAACATCAGGCTCTGAGGAGTCCTCGAAGTCGAGGGCCAGGTCTAACTCAGGGGCCACATTGGATTCACCACCAGGGGCACAATCTTCCCCCGTTACCACCAGCTGTTCATCTCCCGCCACCCTGGGTTCCAGCTGCTCAGGGTCAGGATCCTGCTGTAGCTCTGGGACAACGTCTTCTTCTTCAGGCCCCTCGGGACCCCCGTTGAGCAGCAGGGGGGACCCGGGCACCGGGTAAATTTCAGTGGGCCCCGAGCGCTCCTCATCTTCGTCTGAGTCAATGTGCAGCATGGCACTGAGACGTGTGTGAGTGGGAAAGCTAGAGCGCAGCTTCGGTGAGGCGGCGCCCAAGGGCCTCTCTCCGGGGCCCTTGGGGGCCTCGATGGCATCCAGGCCTTCGCTCAGGGACCTCTGCAACCGTAGAGGGCCAGAGTAGGATTCACCCTCTGTGGTTCTGCCCTCTGTACCGCTAAAGTCCCTGTAGTCTGGGACTGGATAGGCTGTGGCCCCGCCTTCCCAGGACCGCTGTGAGCCCAGGGATCCAGTAGGGGAGGGGCCTCCAGTYACCACCCCCGGGAGTAGGTGGGGAAGATCCTCGTCATCTGACGGAGTCCCAGGGGCCCCGTTATTGGGCACACCGATGATAGAGTCTGGAGAGGCCCCTGAGCATGAACAAGATCAAGATTCATAATTTTGTAATACCTTGATTTTTATTCCATTACAATTTAGCAGTGTGTACTTTAATTAGGTATTGTTGTTTACAAACACAATAAATTACAGGCAATGGCCCTCACCGTCAGGTCCAGTGGATGTGAGCTCCACCCTGAACTGCATCTGGCCACTCACGTGCTCAGTGGGCAACCGTCGACACAGAGAGAAGCTCAGAGGCTGGAGACTGAGGATAGACAGACAGACAAACAAACAACAAAATGCAATTACTCAACTATAGTTAACACGCAATGATAAAGCATAGCGAACAATCAATAATCATGAGCATGGGTCTAAATGAGCATCATTAAGAACACGTATGTCTTTGAGTGTGTATAAATTGTTGGTTTGTTTTAAAGCACATTGTGTGTGTGTGTGTGTGTGCCCATTTTCCAGGTCACCTACCCAGGTATTTTCTCAATCAGCCTCTGCACAGGAATGGTCAGCTGACCAAGGAAGCGCTTGATGATTGGTCGACTTTTGGCAAACTTGTCCTTCACCTCGATGTTCAGAATGTCTGTCATCAGTGCTACAAAAGTGTATTTCTACAGAGAGAGGGAGACACAGACTGGTTCGCTAAGCACCATCTGACCTTTCTATGTGAAAGTGATTTGCGGTGATCAGAGGATGAGCAACAATTTAATTTGGACAGCAACTTCATTGAAAACCTGAAGTGCAACACCACGACAATCTGAGCAAGGAGAAGCCTAGCGGGAAAGGCTCGCTCGGCTCCCCATGAACTATATTTAGCTCGACTCTTCAGCCATATTAATTTCAAACGTTTGATCGTTACAATATTGTAAATAATAGGGAACACATATAGTGAGTGAACCAGTGATCTATGAGTGGAGTGAGTGTGCACGTTTGTGTGTATGTCTGTGCACGTGTGTGTGTGTGTGTGTGTGTGTGGTGTGTGTGTGTGTGTGTGTGTGTGTGTGTGTGTGTGTGTGTGTGTGCGTGCGTGCGTGCGCACATGCATGTATATAGATCACCTCTCCTCGCCACTTAGGGTTGGTGGTGTTGGCGATGATGGCGGAGCGTCTCTCCTGTCCGTGGTGGCTGAAGGTGGGGAAGCCGCTCCTCTTCCCGGGGTGGATAGACATCTTCAGGTAGGGATCCGGGTTGAAGAACATACCCTTCTTCAGCCCCACCGCATGCATATCTACACAGAGGAAGACCGTCATTAAAATCAGGGGTACATGTCAAGAGTCTCCGAGTAGGAGCGCTGACCCGGATCAGTTAGCTTTTTAAGCTCACAATGAATAAGACTACATGGGGGGGGGGGGGGGGGGGGGGCATCACTCCTACTCTGAGACCCACTACATACAGTACAGCCCCGGGTCCTGCTTCACTGACCATCGTCGTCTGAGGCTTTGACAAAACTCAAATTGGAGGCTAAACTGCAAACCAGAGAAGGCTATTGGGTGGAGATATAGGTGGACGGGCTCATCGCAATGTCTGGAATGGAATAGTATCAAACACATGGAGACCATGAACGTATGTTGAAACTGCAACGCATTGGCAACAGCTGACTTATTTACCTCGTTATTTAACCTTCCAAAATGGACACGTCAAGCCGGTCCAATAAAGGCTTTTATCTGCAACTACAGTTTTGCCAAGTCCAATTGTTCATGTCACAAGCCAGGGAAACCAAAGCGCAGCTTACCATTTGAACTGACATTGCAAACGAAGAGTTGCAGAAACGTTTTGCTTTTTCACTAGTTGCCCGAGGTTTATTGCAAGGGAAGGATGACATGCATACACATTCATTCGGTTCTACTTTTGTGATAGAAATCAGTGCTTTTGAGGCCAATTGGAAGAAACTTTAGTCAATGAGGCTGACTATAATTGCTTGCATGTCGGATGTTAGGAGCAATGCAAAGTTAGAACTTATTTTCAAGTGGGAATAATACATGRAAGSAGGAATAAAAGGTSAAATAAAGAAGTAGTAGTAGATTATAATAATGAGTTAATCAATAACGGAAAACTGACGCTCTTCTATTTAAATCATTTGAATCGGAACTATAGAGGGCACCTTTTCCAAGTCAGAGTCAATGAGGACATCTTCCTGGTTTTGGCCAAACCACACCTCACCTGTCAAAGTAAAGCTGACCAGTTTGCGAGGATGATCTGTGGATGACTGCCCCTCACTTTGACCTTCTCCCTGAGAGACACAGAGAAGTTGAATGTAAAAACACACACACAGACACACCACGACACACACACACACAACAAACCATAAAAACACACACAGACAGACACACCAGGACTCCAGGGTTCTTCACAGTGATGCAGGGGGTGGTTGCTCTCAGGGCTCCACTGACGCCGTGGTAGTACTTGAAGCAGATCTTGGTCTCAGCTAGAGGGAAAACAGAGAGATGCATGACATGAACACCATCCCTCGTTTCTCTCTTCACCCACTCTTTGGCTGGCTGCGCCTCAATTATGAGACGTGACTTTGTTATATTCTTATGTAACAGGGAAGTATGTACGTGGAGTAATGCAAAACGTACAAATCTTGCTCACAGTTACTTGTGTTTGCATGCATTATAGAATTAACAATTCAATTAAAAGTAGTATACTGTGTAATTGCAGTGTAATTCCCTTCCCATTAGTTACCCATGGAATAATGCCACTATGGTTGTTCCCTATAGGCCCTGCGCAAAAGTAGTGCACTATGGGGCCTCCCGAGTGGCGCAGCGGTCGAAGGCACTGCATCCCAGTGCTAGAGGAATCGCTACAGATCCGGGTTCGACCTGTAGTGACAATTGGCCCAGCGCGGTCCAGGTTACGGAGTGTTTGGCCGGCTGGGATGTCGTTGTCCCATCAAGCTCTAGCGCCTCCTTGTGGCGGCCGGGCGGATGCACGCCGACTTCGGTCGCCAGCTGTACGGCGTTTCCTCCGACACATTGGTGTGGCTGGCTTCCGGGTTACGCGAGCAGTGTCAAGAAGCAGTTTGGTTAAGCGAGGTCGTGTTTCAGAGGACGCAAGGCTCTCGACCTTCGCCTCTCCCGAGTCCGTATGGGAGTTGCAGCAATGCGACTAACTACCAATTGGATATCACGAAAGGTACAAAAATAAAATTGTGCACTACATAGGGAATAGGGTGCCATTTGGAATGAAACCAATGTCAATTATTAAGTATTGCATCTCCCCCTTTCTTAATCCTGTCCCATTGGACCACACTCATTACAAAGACCTTTTGAAACGTAGTTTCTACATTATACTTGATCATATTTCTCACTGTATAAATCCCACTGATGCTTTCTCTCCTCTCCTCTCACCGTCCATGAAGTAAGGCCCAGGCTCCAGCCTCCAGACGATCTGGCCCCTCTGTGTCCCATTCACCCCACGGTTCTTACAGTCCCACACATTGGATGGGCTGATTTCATCTGGGCCGGCGAACAGAAAGAAAGCTCTGTCAGTCCAGTCAGTATGTGTGTGGGGTTCTAAATGAGTATATGGCTCTAAAATGGGAGTGCGTGCGTGTTGTGTTCTATGAAGACATGACAGTGACAGACAAACTTCTGGATTATTGTCTAACCTTAAAAATGGTTGACCCCAAATAACATTATGGTCAAATGTTTATTGAACAGCACTTGTCTACGCTCCACTTTGCAGCCTTATCACAGCTGTTGTTCCACGTCTGTTTGCCTCATGTCATATAACCATGACAGATACTTAGCTTCAGACAATTCTTCTTTAATCCATAAWTGTAGTGCCTAAAATACATTCTCTACAACCTCTAACACAAAGGACAAMAAATTGTAACCTACCACGGTGTTAAAACGGAGGGAATTCCGCTGTACGTAGCACTTTCGACCCCCCCCTCTAATAATGAACCACCACTTCAGGCTGAACTGAACGAGCACGAAGCAGCACAATGAGGGGGGGGGAGAGAGGAGGGTGAGGTAAGGTAATATCATTGAATGTCTGCTTAGTAGTGGAAAGTGGGAGAGCACGGGCCACCCGGGGGGATTAAGACCCGGACGCTAGTAATGAAGTGCATGATGGCCTCGTGATCGATAGCCACGTGGCCTGGCACCCTCCCTGCATGCTTTCTCTGCTTTCTCCTGTCTCTCATAGTTTAACCTTACAGTGAACCATTGGGATCCTTCTTRCTTAAAGGAGGGAAGTCCAGAGAGGTCAAAGGGCGGGTGGATAGAGGATTCACGGAGCTTCTAGAAGTCGACTGACTCGTCCAAAAGCCAGTTGGTAAATCGGTAAATGAGTATTAGAGTTAACCATAATGTGGTTGCTCTAGCTTTCTGTTAAATAAATACTATAGAGTTTGTTGGCTGAATGTCTCTAGTGTGTATGCTTACTTGCATAGAACCGAACTGGTCATACTGTAGTTTCAAAGAATGTGTGGTTCATAATTTGAACAAATATGAATACGCTAGATATGTTGCCTTTTACTGCAACAGGGGAACATTTAGGCTTAGTAGCCTTATGCAGGGTGCCGCTTAAGCAGGGCTATCATGTTGGAGACCACCCAGAATAGTCTAAGTGTATATGGTATACGTGATAGCGTGCGTGTAAAGCCTATCGCATGTTTCCCAGTCAAAACAGTTTAAGTATATATTATGACAATATGTGCGACGTTTTTGGTTCATTTTGGTGTTCGGACGTTTATCGGCTGCATAACCTATTTTCTTGAGTCAAGTCGAAGTTTGGTAGCCGTAGTCTATGCCCCTTCATCGTTGATTGGTCAACAGGACTACTGCTAGTAGGAGTGGGAACTATGGACGGGATTGTTCAATGAAGTGTTTGTCCTTCAACGAGAGAAGACTAATTTTCATGCACGTTTTCTTACTTGAGAAAGTAGTTAGATGTAAAATTTGCAACTAAGAACTCCTCTGCAATTTTTTACAAATTTTAAATCAAGAAATCTTAGACTAATTCTGACTATTTGAGGAACTGTATACTGGCTGTGTTGTTGCTATGGCCTTTCAAGAGGGACAAACAGTAATATTGCCGCTTTCTTCTAGTTTTTCAAGCGTAGGTCTTTTAAGAGAGCATGGGCACAGAGCATGAGCACAGACATTTAAGTCACATAGCTGAGTTCTGCTAGGAGCAAACAGAACCTAGTATGCAGGCGCCTTTATAGTACACCAAGTCAGAAGTATTTATGTTGACTCAGGCTTCCCTTCTGTGGAATTTCAACAGCTCCAGTTTCAATATTGGACTCTGGAGTCTCCTGCACCAGACTTGCTATTCTCAACTCTACAAAACTAGCTAGAATCAGCCAGTCCTACTAGTTAATCAAAGAAACACTACTGTTATATAATCAATGAATGTGGAACATTTCTTTCAACCTTTGACTCCATGCTCCACCAGTAAATAGACATGTTTCTCAACTCCAGGTCATTTTTGTTTAGGCGGATACTAACACTCCTGATTCAACAAATCAATGGCTATATTATTAGTTGAATCTGGTTGTGTTCGTGCTGGACTATGTTCGTGCTGGGGCAACCAGTACAGGTGTTCTACTTTAAACTTTCCTAGTTATGAACTACACCATTGTGAAATGAATATACTGAATGTCTCACCGATGTGATACAGGCCGATCCAGTCGGTGGCGTCCACCTCCTCCTTGATGTCCCAGGAGATGACCAGGTTCTGGCCCCTCCCCAGCGTGAACTCCAGTGTGGACGCAGTCAGCGACGAGCGGCTCTGCGARGTCACCAGGTCTGTGTCGCTGTTGGCCCTCGGGAGACCCATGGGGCTGCTCACCACAGAAGCCGTGTCCCTGGCGGCACCGCCTCGCTCCGCCAGGCTCCGCAGGTTCTCTGGGCTGAGCGTGTGTCGCAGGTGTGGGCTGCGCCTCCGTGGTGCCGACAGGTGCTCCCGCCCCACGTGTGCAGACAATCCGTGTGCATTTTGGGGGTGGGCTGTGTGGGGATGGTTACGGGTCCTGGGAAGGACCGCGAGTGAGGGACGCATGGTGGCTGCGGAGGGACCAAAGCAGGAACTTTAACGTTTGGCAGGGTGACGGAAGATGGCAAGGTGTTGGTGGGGCACAGATAACCGGAAACCCTTGGTCTTAGTGGTTGGGTTAGGCATCAAAGATATGGTCTACCTCGGCCACTTAACTATAGTAGCTTGCTACAGCTTTAGCTTTCCGATGGTGGTGTCAGTAGTGGTTGATGTAGAGGCTGCAGACCTTATCCTTCCATAGAAGCTCTGTGGTGTGTTGTACCTAAAGTTCTGGCCATTCTCTCTCTGGCCAATTTAAAAACAGAAGCATGTCTTGAGTGCAGTATGCCATCCAGGAGCAAAGACAGGTTGAAGACACAGCCAGCATTGTCCACTCCGCTACTCCAAATTGACACTGTCCAACAAGCAAAGATCAAGACAGAGACCGAGGCTAGGAAAGAAGAGAACAAGGCAAGATGGAGGGGAAAATGAGGGACAGAGGCAGACAGACAAAGACACAGAAACAAGCACGTCAGTATTCCTAACAGATGCCCTACACACACAGCAAACGTAGTGGACACTGCTGTCAAAGATCCAGTCACCTTGCCTGGCTACCCAAACGCTACGCAACGCCCACGGGCATTACTTTCTTCTCCGCAATGAGTCTGGATTCGAGTAGCTCCCCAACAATATCTAGAATGGAAATCTATTCAGGACCGTCTGATTGGTTCCACACGTGGGTAAAGCAGTGTTTTGAAAATTCGTCATTGGCTTTGATACTCTGATTGGTTAGAGATAATACAGTCACTGATGACTTTGTTTTGTACAGTACCCCTCATTTTGACACCACCACATGACTTCAATGACGGCAGTCTCCGACTGAAGTGTGTAGCGAACGATAAGAGCAGCAGAAGAATTCAGTGGGAGTCGTCAAGCACCCAGTCACCAATGCAGTACTAGACGTAGCCATTCCAATTTACACACCGCGTCATTCTCTACTTCTTAAAATCAACCTTCCAACTGAATCAGGAAATCTGTGTGGGTGTGCGTGTGTGTCTCAGATTGACTGCCTCAGAAAAGGCAAGTGGAGAAAGGCAGCTGTAACTGCTTCTCTGGAAGCTCCTAATTCAGCAAAGGCCGCTGGGGGAAATAAGGTGGGGAGGACTGTGATTGGCTGTCGGATTCTGAACCACAGCCGTTTAGTAGGAAAAGGGGGACATGCGACTTAATGATCCAACAGGAGCTTATTTTAGATGTGCTGAGCAACAACCAAGGCTTTTTGAAGCTTGGGTATAATTTGAGCTAATGCTAGCGCAAGTCATTTTTGATTTGGGCTGATCTATGCTGGGCTCGTCTCGTCGGCTGGTCAGCACTATTTTAGCCGACTATGCTGTTCTGGCTGCTTGGAGACCATTGCATCGTAGTGTAGCTCTTCTGTAAATTGAGGCGATTTTTGACAAGCTTAAGGGGTGCGWGCTAAATCAAGCACCTAAACTATCTGAAAGAAAACACGTAATGTTAGGAGCCAGGTCTACAGCCTTCAGAGTCAGCGATGAAGAGGCGACTCTGGYATGCTGGCCTTCTAGGCAGAGTTCCTCTGTCCAGTGTCTGTTKTTTTCCCCCATCTTAATCTTTAATTGGCCAGTCTGAGATATGGCTTTTTCTTTGCAATTCTGCCTAGAAAGTCAGCATCCCGGAGTCYCCTCTTCACTGTTGACGTTGAGACTGGTGTTTTGCGCGTACTATTTCATGAAGCTGTCAGTTGAGGACTTGTGAGGCATCTGTTTCTCAAACTAGACATTAATGTACTTGTCCTCTTGCTCAGTTGTGCACTGGGGCCTCCCAAGCTTTCTATTCTTGTTAGAGACAGTTTGCGCTGTTCTGTGAAGGGAGTAGTACCAGATCTTCAGTTGCTTGGCAATTTCTCGCATGGAATAGCCTTCATTTCTCCGGAAACTCAACTAGTCTAAAAGGCCAGTTTTATTGCTTCTTTAAATCAGAACAGTTCAGCTGTGCTAACATAATTSCAAAAGGGTTTTCTAATGATCAATTAGCCTCTTAAAATTATAAACTTGCATTAGCTAACAACGTGCTATTGGAACACAGGAGTGATGGTTGCTGATAAATGGGCCTCTGTACGCCTATGTGGATATTCCATTWAAAAAAWAAGCGATTTCCAGCTACAATAGTCATTTACAACATGAAATGTCTACACTGTATTTCTGATCAATTTGATGTTATTTTAAAATGGACAAAAATMTTGCCTTTCTTTCAAAAACAAGGACATTTCTAAGTGACCCCYAACTTTTGAACGTCAGTGTAGTTTAGAGTGATGTTTCCGTAATACACACGATTGCCAGTGTTCTATTTGTGACACTTAGGGTGTGGGTTGATGGTCACTAGACTTGATGCCCTAATGTTATACATTGTTCTCATATCTGTAAGTAGTGCTTGACACCAGAGCAAGTTACTGAAGGTCCAAGGACACACTGATTATTCACTGTCGTATTGATGACATTATGTGGACACTGATGTTCTGATTACTTCATGACTGCCCTTTGATGTAATTGATTACTGATGATCGTCTGACTACTGTGATCGCTCCGATTACGGTTTTCTGTAGTAGCTGATGTTTATAACTCTGTAGCAGGAGACAAAGGTCACTGCTACACTGGGTTTTCTACAAGCCCCTAGGGCTAATGCTGACAAAACAGTTTCCTGTCTGATTGGGGTATAAGGGCTTGTTTAGAGAAGGCCAGGTAGACTTTATCTGCTTCTGTGCTGGGTGGTGTCTCCCTGTTGCAACTTGTAATACACAGAGTGATTTTTGATTGCTCTCCTTTTGTTCACCTGGACATTCCTATAACAGACACGTAGTGTGTGTGTGTGCGTGTGTGTGATGATTGCCTGTGCTTCCAGACTGATGCTGAAACTGAAGAAAGGGATGCCTACATGGATGTCCCGGAATCAACCAGACTATATAACTGGGGCACACACGCACAAATAGATATGGGCACAGCTACGTGGGAAGAGGAGCAATTTGAGTAAACAATCAGAGGCTTTACAGTCGAGAGACAAAAGTCTGTACACTTGCATAGTAGTTATGTAYCCGTTGTTGAGGTCAGTGGCGCAGCTGTGTAAGGCACTGACTCTCAGTGCAAGAGGCGTCACTGCAGTCCCTGGTTCGAATCCAGGCTGCATCACATCCGGCCATGAATGGGAGTCCCATAGGGCAGCGCACAATTGGGGTAGTCCGTCACTGTAAATAAGAACTGACTTGCCTAGTGAAATAAAAAAAATAAAACAGTGCTCAAATTCTTTCCATGTCTGTGTTCCATTGTTTTCACTGATCTGAGTGGGAGAAGTCTGGGTTGTCTTTGTCCCTGAGCTAACGGGATAAGGAGTCTGTTCACTGCCTCTACACACAGGGCCTTGACCTGAAAATCCTTCTTCCCTTCCTTGAAATAATTACTGATCTAACATGACTGGATGAAAGCTTCCACTACACTGCTTTCATCCATCACGTCATGTGAGATCTGTGATTTATTGACATCTGAGAAGAAAAGAAGGAAGCAAGGATTCATTTTCAAAAGGAGAAAAACAAGGCATGGTAGCCATTTCTGTTTAGGACAACAATTGCAGGTTTGAAAGGTTGGTGAAATAAGGATGCTATTATGTAGTGGGACCCAGATGCCATCTAGTGCCTTGAAATTCTGGTTATAACTGCATGAACGTGTATTATTAGGCCTATAAATAAATACAAGTTTATTTTTGAGCTCATTGGACACCAAGCTTATGGTAAAGCCATAGAATCCTTTTGTTGGGCAAGAATACCAGAGAGCTATTTTGCTTGGCACAAATACTGGTAATTTCAACTAAAAAATATATTTGTCCTTCTGATAGCGTTGAATCAACGTGGAAAACTGACTGGATTTGAAAGCAGTCAACATAAAAGGAATTTTGAAAATGTGTGACTTTTTCCTCAACCAAATTGTAACCTAAATCCAATGGCATGGTTCCAATTTTTGTTGATATCAATTTGAAATTGCAAACTAGATTTTGAACCTCCATCCCTTCTTCGAAGGAACGTCACTGATCTGACTAGATCGGTGAAAGATATGTTGTTGACCAGGTTTGCGTTCTCCTGTCCAGTCATGCTAAATCAGTCATTATTTCAAGGAAATAAGAAAGGAAGGCGAAAGGGAGATTGTACTTGCAACATTTTGTATCGAACGACAGGGGTGAGTAAAGATATTACCCTTGGGGAGTTCGTAACACCACTGCGCTTCACTATTACAAATCCCGCACACCTCAGACCCACTTCCAATGGCCGCACAGTGTACCATCCCACTTCTAACACCAATGTAGGTGAGAATGGGGGTGATGACCTCCCTGAGCAGGGATGGAGCCATGGCTGCCTTACTCCAAAAGCAAAAGTGCTCGCAACAAACGTTGGTTAAGTTCACAACTACAGTATTCATTCAAAACGGGAAGTTGGTGAACTGTTGTATTCGTCGCATGTGACTAATAAAATTTGATTTGAAATAAACAAACTTTAAAAAAAAAAAATAGGATGCTTGGAATAAGGATATTGCATTTCTTGGCAATTGACCCGCATTCTACCAACACCACTGCACACTTAGTGGGAAAGGTATCACTCCCTCTCTCCTCATACGTCTGTGTCCCTGCTGGAGGGTGGTTGGCCCTGTGAATATTGATTGACAGCGGCCTATCTTCCAGGCTTCCTGTTGACATCAGTCTGTCCAGAGGAGATCTGGGCCTCTCAAAGACTGAAACACGCAGGGAGGATAGATGACAGTATGGAAGAGTGCACACACACCTCTTGCCAAGGAGAAGTGCTGAATCTTCACAACGCAAGGTGCTGTATACAGCACTCCTTTGCGGCACACACACACACACACAAACTTTCACTCCCATTATGTCATGCGCATGGGTGTTGTATACACACTGACAGTAGTATGTTAGCAAGTGTGTGCACAGTATTGTTTTCTGAACTGACAGCYCAGACCTGTATTGGTTATCAAATACTGTAATGGAAAAGAGTGTATGTATGTGCATAAATCAATGTGTGGGCTTGAGTACAATATGCGCCTCCAGTGATGTCAGCAAAGGGATTCCTTTACTGTATGTGTGTTGATGTCAGCATTGGGACCCCTCAGTGCTCCTGTGGAGGTGACTGCAGCACTTTCCTGCTTGACAGAACAGGCACCTTGGGAAGCTGGCACGAAGAGTGTCACCAGGATCTAAATGTGCCTCAAAACACTTTCAGTAAGGACTCAGACATACAGCCAGCACACACACAGGCATATGACGCATACACGTATGGCACCCCGAGAATCACACACAAAACCACGTGCAAAATGTGCTCATAGTCCACACAAACACAGCTATAAGTATYATATGTTGTAAATGAACTATGCTAATGTTACTGTAGATATAGGCTAATCATTCATGGACCCGTGCACCATGGGTAACGCAGTTAATCTAAACGTGTACATTTTGTCAATGCACAGAGACCTCATAATACTGAATGCAGTTCTTACTGACAAATGAGAGCAGGAACAGACTGTTCCTGAGTATTCCCAGCAATACGCCATGGAGTTACTGTCAGGGCTACTTTGCTGGCTGCTTCCCAGTGAGAATATGTTCCTGGAATGAGTCACATGCTGGGAGGTATCCCAGCAAAAAAAAGTATGACAAATGTATGCACTCACGACTGTAAGTCGCTCTGGATAAGAGTGTCTGCTAAATGACTTAAATGTARGTATCCCACAATGACCTGCAGTGTGAGGGAGCACCACAGAAGACGCTCCATTCACACTCACTTTCTGTATTCATGAAGGATCACTTTAGAACACAGATATATTTATAAAACACAATGGAAGTGAAGGCTGCTAACATATGCACACTGCACAGGAATCTGTACCTTAAATGTTACCTTTACTGTAGATGTACACACACACAGTCAAAAAATACATGAAACAAGCATACAAACTGTACAGCCAACCCCAATGTGCTGTCATTACTCAACTTTTGAGGAAACCAGTTACACTTAACATCTGAGCAGTTTAATAAGTGATTTTGTAGTCATTGCTCAAACTGATACAGTCACTGTGACCCTGTAGGAGGTCCAGATGTGAGTTGTATCAGCTTGAAAATGTTGACTAACTCCCCCACTAAGCCACACCTCCAATATAATTTCCCAGTGTGCCTTGCCTTCGAGTAAATAAGTTAAAAACATATCAACGACCATGTCTCTATTTTCAGTCCTTTGGCCTTCACTCGGTGAGTTCCTAGGTGAATATCATTAAATTCTTTATGACAATACATTACATATCGCATAAGGTCTTATTTTGAGMCCTAGATGTATTGTAACAGTGGCCTGAAACTCGTGGTTTACAGGGCACATCATGCCTACAAGTATGGGTCCAAATTACAGTAAGAAATTACCAGATAAAAATAAATAAAACATGGATTTCCAGGAATCTTACAACCAGGATATCTGTAAAACCTGTGAAATTTACCAGAATTTTGAAACCCTACTTGCAAGTCACATTATACCATCTTGCAAAATTATATGTAATTCCCAWTGGAATCCAGCCAGAGTTAGGATATCCAACAAATTTRRATTCACCCACAACCTGCATTCATAAATGACTGCRAGGGATAGGAACAATGTGAAGAGACTACCTAAGCCATTTACACTGGAACAACCATTTCAGTAACACGTGCAAAAAAAACTAAATGATTGGATTCATTTATATTTCTTTGTCTTGCATAATCAATCACTCAATGTACATGGAAAAACTCTGATATTAAAAACAATGACATTTTTTTTAACCTGTAGAAAAGCATGCTGGTCAAATTAATTTGTTATAAAAAAATTTTTTAAATGATGCTGTGACTTCATTTAGTTGAGTCAGTAGCACAAACTTTATTTTTTTTAAATCCCCTTTTTCTCCCCAATTTCGTGGTATCCAATTGTTAGTAGTTACTGTCTTGTCTCATCGCTACAACTCCCGTACGGGCTCGGGAGAGACGAAGGTCGAGAGCCATGCGTCCTCCGAAACACAACCCAACCTGCTTCTTAACACAGCGCGCATCCAACCCGGAAGCCAGCCGCACCAATGTGTCGGAGGATACAACGTACACCTAGCGCCCGGCCCACCACAGGAGTCGCTAGTGCGCAATGAGACGAGGATATCCCTACCGGCCAAACCCTCRCTAACCCYGACGACGCTAGSCCAATTGWGCGTCGCCCRATYGACCTCCCGGTCGCGGCCGGCTGCGACAGAGCCTGGGCTCGAACCCAGAGTCTCTGGTGGCACAGCTAGCACAGGTRTACAGTCACTGTTCTTACTCTCCCTACTTACTGTACATCACTTTGTCCAACTACACCTACATTGTATGACTTACTTTCCCCGCAAAACAGATGGCGACAAAGACAGCCTGAGACAACCAGGGACAACATGCAAACGTTAGCACTCTGGGTTGTCGATAGGCACAGACCTAGGATCAGCTTCTCATCTCTGAACCGTGACCTTAGAATGGCATCACCCAAACGTCGTTATGTTTTTTAACCATTTCATTTTGAGTTTAATTTGTTTTCTGAACTGGGTTCAGATGGAAATGATCATCTCGACCCTGTTGGTGACTGCATCCGTCCAACCAAGTGAGGCTTGGCAGGACTTGGAAGTTTGTGAATATGGGCAGTTCCATCTATACTGAACAAAAATGAAAATGCAACATGTAAAGGGTTGTTKCCATGTTTCATGAGCTGAAATWAAAGATCCAAGAAACTTTCCATATGCACAAACAGATAATTTCTCAAATGTGTCACATTTGTTTACATCCCTGTTAGAGAGCATTTCTTGCTGTTTAATCAGCATGGTCATTACACAGATGCACCTTGTGCTGGGAACAATACAATTAAAATGTGCAGTTTTGTGACAATGAATACAGTTGAAGTCATTAAAACTTGGTATTCAACCACTCCACAAATTTCTTGTTAACAAACTATAGTTTTGGCAAGTCGGTTGGGACATCTACTTTGTGCATAACAGTGCATAACAGAAGTAATTTTTCCAAGAATTGTTTACAGAGATTATTTCACTTATAATTCACTGTATCACAATTCRAGTGGGTCAGAAGTTTACATGCACTAAGTTGACTGTGKCTTCTTTAAAGAGCTTGGAAAATTCCAGAAAATGTCATGGCTTCAGAAGCTTCTGACAGGCTAATTGACATKATTTGAGTCAATTGGAGGTGTACCTGTGGATGTATTTCAAAGCCTACCTTCAAACTCAGTGCCTTTTTTGTGGACCTCTGCAAGTCTGGTTCATCCTTGGGAGCAATTTCCAAACACCTGAAGGTACCACATTCATCTGTACAAACAATAGTACGCAAGCATAAACACCATGGGACCGTGCAGCCGTCATACCGCTCAGGAAGGAGACGCCTTCTGTCTCCTAGAGATGAACGTACTTTGGTGCGAAAAGTCCAAATCAATCCCAGAACAACAGCAAAGGACCTTGTGAAGATGCTGCAGGAAGCAGGTACAAAAGTATCTATATCCACAGTAAAACGAGTCCTATATCGACATGACCTGAAAGGCCCCTCAGCAAGGAAGAAGCCACTGCTCAAAAACCGCCATAAAAAAAAGCCAGACTACGGTTTGCAGCTCACATGGGMACAAAGATTGTACGTTTTGGAGAAATGTCCTCTGGTCTGATGAAACAAAAATAGAACTGTCTGGCCATAATGACCATCYTTATGTTTGGAGMAAAAAGGGGGAGGCCTGCAAGCCAAAGACCACCCCATCATGTTGTGGGGGTGCTTTGCTGCAGGAGGAACTAGTGCACTTCACAAAATTGATGGCATCATGAGGTAGGAAAATTATGTGGATATATTGAAGCAACATCTCAAGACATCAGCCAGGAAGTTAAAGCTTGGTTGCAAATGGGTCTTCAAAAATGGACAATGACCCCAAGCATACTTCCAAAGTTGTGGCAAAATGGCTTAAGAACAACAAGGTCAAGGTATTGGAGTGGCCATCACAAAGCCCTGAACTCAATCCCATAGAACATTTTAGAAAAAGTGTGTGAAAAACTGAAAAAGCGTGTGCGAGCAAGGAGGCCTACAAACCAGACTCTGTTACACCAGCTCTGTCAGGAGAAATGGGCCAAAATTACCCAAAACATTTGACCCAAGAAACAATTTAAAAGCAATGCTACCAAATACTAATTGAGTGTATGTAAACTTCTGACCCACTGGGAATGTGATGAAAGAAATAAAAGCTGAAATAAATCTCTAKTATTATTCTGACATTTCACATTCTTAAAATAAAGTGGTGATCCTAACTGACCTAAGACAGGGAATTTTTACTAGGATTAAATGTCAGGAATTGTGAAAAACTGAGTTTAAATGTATTTGGCTAAGGTATGTAAACTTCCGACTTCAACTGTAATTATACTTTTCACACCCCTGAGTAATTTCATGCTAGAATCACATTTAGAAGCGATTATAGCTGAGTCTTTCTGGGTAAGTCTAAGAGCGTTGCACACCATTTAAGTCTAGCCATAGATTTAAGTCAAAATTGTAACTAGGCCACTCAGGAACATTCAATGGCATCTTGGTAAGCAACTCCAGTGTATAATTGGTCTTGTGTTTTAGGTTATTGTCCTGTTGAAAGGTTAATTTGTCTCCCAGTGTCTGTTGGAAAGCAGACAACCAGGTTTTCCTCTAGGATTATACCTGTTCTTAGTGCTATTCCATATATTTTTATCCCAAAAAAACATAGTCCTTGCCGATAACAAGCATACCCATAACATGATGCAGCCACCACCATGCTTGAAAATATGAAGTGTTACTGAGTGATGTGTTATGTTTGGGGCAAATCCAACGCAACGCTCTGTATTCAGTCCGCCCTTGCATGACCAAATCTGAGGCAATCATAGACATCCATGTTTCATAAGTTTGGACATCACAGTACAGTATAACACAGTTGAGAACAGTACAGTACAGAAAAGTACAGTACAATGTACTCTACTGAACATATCTTTACTATACTGTAATGTATTGAACTCTACTGTGCCGTCTATGTTTAACAAAAAATGTAGACATCTATTTCAGATTTTGTCTGGTCCGGCTCAACAAAAAGTGGTCTTGTTTGTGGGCAGAGCTCATTACAATAATTGCCAGTGTGTAGAAAAATACCCAAATATGCAATAGAAGGATATTGCATATATATTGCATATACCTTTTTGTAGCCATAAATCTGTATAGTACAGATCAGGGACCTATGATGTAATTCAGTTACCAGATGTTGATCCACTTCACCTACTGTAGTAAAATAACCAAATTATTATATTTTTTTACTCAAAGTGTCATATCATAGCTGACACCCTATTCTTTCTGCAGACATCTTTGAATCTTAATTCGGAACAGATAACAGGTTTTGGAAAATGTGGTCGCATAAAAAAAAAACGAAGGGAGATTTTATCGTCATTCTGTTACCAAAGTTTGCATCTGCACAGTTGTTCCTGTAAATGTATTTTGTGAAACTTTGTAAAACCACTCAAAGTAGTCCTTGTGCATAGAGTATTGCTTTCGTTTTTTTTACTTTGAGATCAATGTTTTTTGTTTGGAATACGTTTTAAAGTGACAAATATGATGTTAATGTTGGTGGTAAAGTTTATAAAAAATAAAAAATAAAATTTAAAAATTGATTTTAGGCCTGTATAAATTTCAATATAAGATGTTACAGTTTGCTTTGATAAACCAAGTGTGATATACCCAGGATGTGAGGTGACCATACTGTATGTATGCATGCAAAGGCCATGGGGCACAGTTCTTGTCTTCAGGGGCTGCAGTCCTGCTGCTTTATCTCGCACCTTGTACTAGCACTGAATTGATCGATTTAAAGTCACTGATGTCCCAAAGAATGTACACACATCAAGGCTTTGGACAACTGAGCCGATCCAAGCCCAAATCAAGGCGTACTGAGCTCGCATGGTTACTGGAACCATTCTGAAAATAACAATGTGAAATAAAAATAACTGAGCCGGCACAAAATGGTTTGGGTCTGCATAATAATGAAAGGGTAATGGTTTCCATTTCCCAGGACTCAGTCTCAGATTAACAGGATAGGACGAGAACCAGCAGACAAGTCGGCCCTTGAAGACTGGACCTGTGACACGCTGGCTATAGGCATAAACCCACTCGTAACATTTGACATGACATAATGTTAATGCTTAGCTGCGTAGGGGCATGGCATAAGCATTATTCTGTTCTCCCCAGGGCATTCATCACACAAAGTAGTTACAAATCGGTAGCTTTCAGAGATGTTTAGCAATAAATAGTTAGCACATCTTACTATAGCATCTAGCACTAGTATGCAGCCAGTAGCACAACGACGACATCACTTTCCTACGTGAATGAGGAAACCATCAAAATAAAAGCCTGCCTTTTGAAAACATTGCGATGTGGATAAGTCATTCAAATGATATTGAATTTTTTAAATCAATGGCACTTTTAATTGTGCATACAAGAAAATGCAAGAAGTCATTTCTGAAAACAAATAGAAAATATATGTTTTAACCTTCTCAAGTGTGAGATCCAAATGTCTAACGGTCGCCGCAGCGTGAGTTTTTTTTATGCCCATGATGTCAGAATGCACTCACTGTTCCAAAATGTGATTGTTACCCAACAGGACATAGGGCTGGCGATACGGCCAAAATCTCATATCCGATATAGGTACTTTCATATCCTGATAACGATACATATCACGATATAGCCCATTTTCTGTAAATTCAATGAATAAATAGTTTATATAAAAATGACCACATGTAAAGGCACATTTCTTATTACATTTTGAATTAACGCAACAAATAAAAAGGTACTTACTCATATGTTATATTTTCCTTTTATTTAGAACCTTTTGTGCAAATTTTCAATTAAGGGTGTAACAAAATATAAAATATTAATGTATAAAATCAAAAAAAAAAAGAATTTAAAAAAGGAAAATAGAAAACACTTCAACTATAGTTGCACAAAATAAATTCTATTTATTTATTTTTTTATTAAAAAAATTGAGGGGCTTGTCTGTTTTGCATGTTTTTTTGGCATATACGTGTCACATATCAATTTGTATGTGGTACTGGGGTGGCAGGTACCGCTAGTGGTTAGAGTGTTGGGCCAGTAACCGAAAGGTTGCTGTATCGTATCCCAGAGCTGACAAGGTAACATTGGACATTCTGCCCCTGAACAAGGCAGGTAACCCAACGTTTCTAGGCCGTCATTGTTAATAAGAATTTGTTCTTAACGGACTTGTCAGGTTAAATAAAGGTTAATAAATTTTAAAAAAACTTGGGTCGAGTGTTAGCACCAACTCACGAAACCCCGTTTCTCGCCCGTGTAAATTGGGGCCATGTCTTTGCAGATGTAAGTTGTAACGGCAGCTGTTATTCCTTCCGTCTTCGTGATACTTTGGCCCCTATGGTGTGCCGGGGGCAAAAGCCTCTTGCAACGTCTGAGTCAGGGTTTGTTTTGAGCACTCGACTGTACTTTTTTGGGTCTCATCCGTAGACTCTCCGTACTGTTTCACATGATTCTTGCGTAGGTGGTAAAAGAGGTTAGTGGTGTTTGAGCCCGTTGTCGGGACCGACATGCAGCATATTTTGCAGAGGACAGTTTTCTGGTCCGTGTCAGACTTTTCATACCCAAACCACGTTCATGCAACCAAAGTAGCCCCTCTTAGGGACAAGTGCCGTGTCTGCTTTGTGTCACATTCACTCTTGTCCATGTTTGTTTGTGTTGCAAATGTCCTTCCACGCGGCACGCAAAGCGTCGTCCAATTGATGAAAAATGTTGCCATAAAGAGTGATTTGCGACAACCAAATAAACGACAGAGCATAATATGAAACAATAGACATTTTTCTATCGTCACACGATATATATCGTCATAGCTCCCAGCCCTAACAGGACAGTTAACTCGCGCTGCCCTCAAACCAAGGCACGCTGCCTGATAATTATCTATAGACGTTTTCAACTTGTCAATTTCAAATTACTTTAACAGGTTTTATTTTCTAACAGTTGGAATTGAGGTGTGTGCCACCTCATTAATTCACATAAGTAGCCCATTTTCACTATTAGGCATTACTGAGCCAGACAAACTTCTCTCTTCGACGAGAACCCAAGCACTTCCCCAGATCAAGTATCTCTAGTCAGAACAGGCCTTGCAAACTTTTCCCTCCTGGCCAGTGGTGTAAAATACTTAAATACAAATACTTCAAAGTACTACTGAAGTTGTTGTTTGAACTTTTAATTTTCTTAAAAAATGTAGTAAAGTATGTACTTTTTACACCATACATTTTCCCTGACACCCAAAAGTACTCCTTACATTTTGAATGCTTAGCAGTACAGGAAATCTGTCTAATTCACACACTCAAGAGAACACCCCTGGTCATCTCTACTGCCTCTGAGCTGGCAGACTTAAAACACAAATGCTTTGTTTGTAAATGATAACTGTTGGAGAGTACCCCTGGCTATCCCGTAAAAGATAAATAAGGAAATTGAAATGTATACTTTGATAGTTAACTATATTTAAAACCAAATACTTTCAGTTTTACTCAAGTAGTATTTAACTGGGTGACTTTCCCTTGTGTCATTTTCTATTAAAAAGGTATCTTTACTTTTATTCAAGTATCAAATTTGGGTACTTCTTTCACCACTGCCCCTGGCACATTTTCTGTCTGGCACCCGCATTGCCTTTTATTTATTTTTTAAGGAAAACAAACTCTGCGAATGCACATGTGTGCGTTCCTATCAAAGTAAGTGCCTTATTTTCTGTATATTGTTTTGTRGTTTCTACTGTAGCATACCATATGCATGTATGGAGCGTAACGTATTTACMGTTTTATTCACATTTTCAAGTACTGGTGAAAAATCATGCATTCCGATTCTTGCATAGATTGTAATAGACACGTGTTTAGAATACTTTTTTGAAGGTTGTACTGATTATGATAAACTAATGCTAAGCAGCATCCCGCTCTTTCAGTTTTCCTACAAGGCTGCTATCAATAAACCATTTTGAGTCGGGAACGTTTAGAAAGACACTATCAGTATCAAGTCATCTATGCATTTTTTTAATGTGGCGCCATGTTTGTCACGTAAGCGCCTGTCAGTCCAAAGATGTTATAACGAAACGAGATGAAGTGATAATTCACTCGACTGACTTGTGTTTTCACGACAACTGGGAACTCTAAAAATACGAGGTCAAATCATGATGTCAGTGATCTTCAGATCGGAAAGTCAGAGCTCTAACAAGAAGCCTGATGTCCCCGGATGGAATTACGAGTTGGATGACCGTTAAACGATTTTCCCCCAGTCGATGCTCGTTTTTATACGAGTTCCCAGTTGTCTTGAACACGCTGAAGTCAGAAATTGGAGATTTCCCAGTTGTCTTGAACGCGGCATTAGATTGTAACTATGGTACCTCAGGGTTTCCAGCGCAGATCCCCCTTTCCAGGGGTTTTATTTAGCATAAAGTTCTGTGTTTGCCCCCTTTAATTGATAAATCGCCCATAGTAATATTTCCTGCATCATATCCCCCCACGACACCTTCCCTCCCATGGACTTGAAAACCCCCACAAATTAAATGAACCCCCCCACAAACGGTTTCATCCCTGTTTAGTTTTTGCTCTACTGTTAGGCTAGAATTTGGGGGGGGGGGTGATCTGTGAGGTGATAACATTTTATTTGCATTGTGATTTGTCTAATACTGTAAACGACTTGTCAAGTCATGTCCTCCGGTTGTTGTATATACAGTAACAAGTACATCGAAGATTTGCAATATGCTAAAAAGTGACCAAAGCTCATTTTTCAGGCAACGGGCGCAGCCATCTTTGACTGTAACTTTGTTTATTTGCGTCTTATAGTGAATAGCACTCTGGGATTGAGTTTTTGCTTGTCAAAGATAAACAAACATGGCTGCCATCAAAGAATTTAGCTTCTGTTAGCTTAGCTGACACGCATCTCTTTTCTAAACAATATTACATTTCTCCCATCTGCTCACCAGAGATGTGGTACATTGTAAACAACTCTAGCTGGTAGGTCGCTACCTTATGTTTTGTTTGTTGTCATCGCAACCTGTTATTTAGACTGGTTAATGGAATGAATTTGGCTGTGGATGTGTTCCACGTGATGCTTGGATGGTGAAATTCGCATTTATCTTTTACAATAAAAAGGGGAAATTGAGGAATTTAAGTTGTGAAGCCCTTTATTTCCCATCAGTACAAAACATTGTTTAGATGCTTTTCAGACAACTCTTCCAAACACATATTTGCAATGGTTTGCTGCACTGACCACTCAACAAGGATCACAAATATGTGATCGTACACAAAGGGTTAAAAACATTTAAGACCAATAATGAAAAAAATACAATGTTGACACTGGTATGTTGAGAATATTGGGCTGAGTAAAAGCTTGTTGAGGGGATGGTGGGGGAAATGTCCCTCGGGGGAGCAGCAGGTAGCTGACTAGTGGTGACTATTTAGCGGTCTGAGGGTAGAAACAATTGGCCAGTCTCCSAGTTTTTGCCATGATGCTCCTGTACTGCCCGTGTCTGAGTGATTGAATCAGGGAAAACAGGGCATGGTTTMGGTGGCTGGGGTCCCTGATGGGGTCCCTTCTTTACCTTCCTGCGACACCTGGTGTTGTAGGTGCCATGTAGGGAAGYCAGTGCACACCCAGTGGTGCGTTCGGCTGCAKATGTCWCCCTCTGAAGCGCATTCCGGTCCGCGGCAGAGTTGCCGTACCAGGCTGTGATGCAGCTTGACAGTATGCTCTCGATGGTGCTCCTGAACACTGAGGGCCCTCAGGGACAGGCTGAATTTCTTCACTTTCCTGAGGTTGAAGAGTCACTGTCATTCCTTCACCACGGTGTCTGTGTGGTTGAACCATTTCAGCTTCTCCGAGATGTTTAAGCTGAGGAATTTGAAGTTATTGACAGTCTCCACGGCGGCCCTGTTGATGAGGATGGGGGCGTGTCCAGCCTGGTTTCTCCTGAAGTCCA
This sequence comes from Salvelinus sp. IW2-2015, assembly GCF_002910315.2. Taxonomy (NCBI): domain Eukaryota; kingdom Metazoa; phylum Chordata; class Actinopteri; order Salmoniformes; family Salmonidae; genus Salvelinus; species Salvelinus sp. IW2-2015. The sequence goes on along the minus strand of NC_036839.1, from coordinate 5,977,613 downwards.
CAATCAGCTCCTTTGTTTAACTAATATTAAGGGACAGGATGTTTACCTGGCACCATTCCGCCTACATCCTCCCTGTAGGCTGTCTCATCGTTGTTGGTAATCAGGCCTACTACTGTTGTGTCATCAGCGAACTTGGAGTTGGAACTGTGGGAGGCCACACAGTCGTGCGTATACAGAGAATACAGGAAGGGACTGAGGACGCACCATTGTGGGGCCCCCGTGTTTAGAACCACTGTCGAGGAGGTAATGTTGCCTACCTTTGGGGGGGGGGGGGGGGGGGGGGGGGGGGGGGGGGGGGGGGGGGGGGGGTAGGATGTCCAGGACCCAGTTGCATAGGGAGGAGTTCAACCCAGGGCCGTGAGCTTTGTAATGAGCTTATAGGGCACTATAGTACTGAAAGCCGAGCTGTAGTCGATGAACTGGCATCCTTACATATGCATTCCTTTCTGAGGATCTATCAGGGCGGTAGGCAAATTGGAGAGGGTCAAGTGTGTCGGGGAGGGAGGTGGTGACATGATCTTTGACTAGCCTCCCAAAGCACTTCATGATGTCGGAAGTCAGTCAGTGCTACTGGTCGGTAGTCATTCAGTTCAGTTACTTTCCCTTTTTGGGAACAGGGATGATAGTGGACATCTTGAAGCGGGTGGGTATTAGCGGCCCAAGTTTGGGAGAGATTGAAAATGTTTGAGAACACAACAGCCAGCTGGTCTGCAAATGCTCTGAGGGCATGGCTATGGATACAATCTTGGCCAGCAGCCTTGCGAGGGTTAACATGTTTGAATTACTTACATATGTCCTCAGTGGAGACCGTGTGTAGCCCACGTTGTCACTGGGGGCTCTCCTCGTCAGCTCAGAGTCATTATCTTCGAATCATGATTAAAAAAAGGTGTTTAGCTTCTCCGGTAGGGTGGTGCTGGTGAATGCGATGTGGCTGGCTTTTTATTTGTKATCCGAGATTGTTAGGAGCCCCTGCCACTTACGCCTTGTGTCCGACCCGCTGAATTGCTTCTCCACTTTTCCCCCTATACTTGCATTTCGCCATCCTGATCGATCTGCGTAGGTCGTATTTGTATGGTTTAACCAAACAATTGTCCCCGGTTACCTTGCCCTGTTTATAAGCAGCATCCCGCTCTTTAAGTTTTCCTACAAGGCTGCGATCAATCCACCATTTTTTGGTTCGGGAACGTTTAGAAAGACACTATCGGTATCAAGTCATCCATGCATTTTTTTGAATCCGGTGACTGTCGGCATGTTCATTGATGTTATTCATCTCCAGAGGCAACCCAGAACATATTCCAGTCCACGTGATCAAAACAGTCTTGGAGAGTGAATTCTTAATGGTCGGACCAATGCTGTGTAGACCTCACCACAGGAACATCCCTCAAGTTTTTGTTTGTAGGTGGGGAGAAGCACGATGGAGTTATGGTCGGATGTGCCGAAAGGACAAATGGTCAAGAGTAGAATGCGAGTTAGACAGTCAATGTGTTGGTTGTAATTACTTTTGTTGTGGAGATTCTCCACAAATTCCCTCACAACAATGGATGCTGCCTGCAGAAATGCGGTCTCCAGTTTGTTCAGGGTCCATTTAAAATCTTTGAGAGCCTTTTTTGTTTCGGCTTGGGGCGGGATGTACTCAGCCATTGCGATAATCCCTGAGAACTCTCGGTAGGTAAAAAGGGCGACATTTGATGACCAACTATTCCAAGTCGGGGGAGCAGAAGCTCGCAAGCTCCTGTACATTTCCTCTGTCACAAAATGGGTTGTTGGTCAAAGCAGAGCCCACCACCTTTGCTCTTGCCACAGACAGCCCACTTACGATCTGCTTAAAAAAACAGTAAAACCCGCTGGTTGTATATAATCCGTTTYGATGTCGGAGGAAAGCCAAGTCTCAGAAAAACAGTATGTTGCAGGATCTGATGTCCCTCTGGAAGGAGATCCTCACCTCAAGTTTGTTCAWTAATGATTGAACATAGGCGAGTAGCATGCTTGGTAACTGAGGACGGGTCGCCCAGCGTCTTAATCTTATTAAGACRCCGCCACATCTACCTCTCCGTCAGTGTCGTCGCTTCGTACTCTCCGGTAAGACTGCCAAGCAGCTCAGCGCCTAGTCCATTGTTCCGCCATCTCAAGGAATTCGGGGAGGTTGGATGGACAGTGATTACCTAGCGATTTGTATTCCAATAGTTCTACTCAGATGTATGTAGTAATGTAGWAAAACTGATTAAGAACATTTGAGAAAACGCACYGGYAAAAAAGTAGAAACCGSCAATGTTTWATCGGAGCTCGAMGCYCGGCACCCTCTGTCGGCGRCYTCTTAACCACCTATACATCACTAGAGCTTGGGATGCATATAACAGTCGAAGCTCTGCTCTTCGTTCACTCTCTACAAGCCAATATYCATCCCATGTACAGCATATTACAGTGTATTGCATTGAGGGCTATGGATGGGGTAGAGAGCAAAGCTCTGCTGGATATGTACGACACACTCCCCCTCCAAAACTACACATATTTGATTAGTAGTGACCCTACTGAGTATTTCCCATCCCACTTTAGCTGAGACGGGTAGAAAGGTTCTCTCTACAAGCCAATAAGTATCCCATATACCGTGTATTGCATTGCAGTGAATGGCGTGGTAGTAGTAAGGAGTCACCAGTGCTCTGTATTAAACCGGTTGCCAGCACAAGAGACCATTTAAGTTTCAGAGTAATTCTGTATGGAGTAATTCCAATAACACATTTGTATTTAATTGAAAGTGTATTTATTTTAATATAGCCTACACAACAGCGTTCAACCACAGGAGGTTGGTGGCTCCTTAATTGGGGAGGARYGGTTCGTGGTAATGGCTGGAGCGAAATAAGGGGAACTGTATCAAATAAAACATGGTTTCCATGCGTTTGATGCCATTCTATTTGCACTGTTCCAGCCATTATTATGAGCCACCCCCCCCTCAGTAGCCTCCATTGCAAATATCAGTATTTGTGTAAACCTTCAAAAGAAATGCAGGTATAAATACAGTATTAAACTTCGCCAAATTATCCAATTATTTTGTGAAATGCGGTTGCAGTGTTGTGAATAAGTTGTACTGCACTAGAGTCCAGCCCCCCCCCGATTAAAATCGATATTCCCAAAGTTCAGCATGTCTTTGCAGGGGGACTCTTATTTTGAATATAAAAATACCCGATCGTGCTGCAGGCATACTATCCTGCTGCTAGGAACACGGTAATGCAAGTACTACRGACATCGATTAATTTGCATGTCAATACGTTTCTGTGGTGCGTCGAGCGCACAGGCTCATTGCCTTGCACACAATCCTGAATAGGGACTGTACTGAACAGTATGCTACCATTACTTGCTATTGGGTTACTCTGGGATTTCCCTACGTCATTTCTTAATGCACATCTCATTAATAAGACGCAGGCTTTAAATCAATCACTTTCACTTCATTGAAAGTGATCAAGACATGCACACATGACGCTTATACCAATGTAGTGGTTTGACTATAAACATATTTAAATTCCTTTTGTTTTCGATAAGAATCGTGACAATGAACGATAATAAAATATAACATTCTGACCACGGGTGCATCGGGTAGCCTACCCATGACTTACCTTTTGCGCAGAGGTGCGAGATAACGGACCCKAAAAATAAACGTGAGCACAGCCTTTATCCGCAGTTATGGTGTTGATATCACGATGAATTAATTCGTTTCTGTTTTGTGCAGTCTCGGATTTATGAACGGGCGGGGTACCGCTTTAGGGGGCCCAAGTCCACCGCAGGGGTGTAGAAGTACCCTGGGTTTGAGTCACGTACAGCGTCGGCATCACTCCTCCGGTTGGCAGCACCGTTGGTGTGAAATTTTCGGGTTGCGGAGGCAGGTCGGCCTTTTTGTAGCAAAATGTCACCGTGTCTAAAGGTGCGCGCTAGCAACACRATTCTCCTTAATTATTACAACTACGGCTCGTTTTGTCTCCTTTRCCCCCATATTTGCTTCTTCATCGCAATGCGCCTTCTACACCCTCACGAATAAGGTCCTCCGTATCATCTTCTCTGCCAGCAGATTCTCAAATCCGAACGCCCTGTCCCGCAAGCAATGCAGGTTTGGAGCCAAACCTACCGAGTAAAATGGCGAATGTAGCCTCCTTAATTATTGCAGTTTGGCTATGAGTCCCTTTTCTAACATTTTTTGAAATTATGCATTATATACCAGATGCGTGAGCCGTGCCTCCTCACTGTTGATATGGTTTCATTATATTATGGGGGAGAGCACAACGTGGGCGGTGACTTAAAAGGGATAGACCAGCGTTTCCCAAACTCGGTCCTCGGGACCCCAAAGGGTGCACGTTTTGGTTATTGCCCTAACACTACACAGCTGACTCAAATTATCAAAGCTTGATGATTAGTTGATTATTTGAATTAACTGTAGTGCTAAGGCAAAACCAAAACGAAAAACCTGGGACRCTGGGATAGACCCATCCTGCAAGAGTGTGTGTGTGTGTGTGTCTGCAAATGACAGGACTGCATTTTTATCCATATATTTTATATAATTCATTGACGTGGTTTAGGTTAATATCCCATCCATTGTGGGCTCTGCCTGCCATGTAGCTAATGGTATATAAGCCAGCAATTCCATACAGAAAAGCAATATATTGAAATATATATGGGGGAAGGGCAAATTTGTTTTTTAAAGATGACAGGCTATAGTCTCCATGTAAACCATTCCACTTAATAATAATGCTAATTTAGGCTTCTTAAAGGGGCAATCTGCAGTTCTAAGGGGCAATCTGCAGTTCTAACAATAACAAAGTGGTAACTGATTTTGTAAATAGCTGAGGGATGTGGCTGGAGAAATGTAATCGCGCTCAAACTCATGGACAGAGCMATGGATACAGGGACTGACCATGCATGATATCAAGATGATAGCCTAAAAGCATGGTTAAAACTATAGTGTTTGTTTACATTTACATTATTTACCAACAAACGTGTAAAACAAGCTCATATTTTGGGTTCTGATTGGGTATGACAGTTGACCTAAGCTTATGAAGRATCTATGAGTTATATTCTTCAAGTATCAATGGATACAGTGGCTTAGAAAGTATTCACCCCCCCGTGGCATTTTTCCTGGTTTGTTTCCTTACAACCTGGCTTTGTATCACTTAATTTACACAACATGCCTACCACTTTGAAGATGCAAAATATCTTTTTTTGTGAAACAAACAAGAAATAAGACAAAAAAACTGAAAACTTGATCGTGTATAACCATTCACCTCCCCAAAGTCAATACTTTGTAGAGCKACCTTTTGCAGCAATTACAGCTGCAAGTCTCTTGGGTTATGTCTCTATAAGCTTGGCACATCTAGCCACTGGGATTGTTGCCCATTCTTCAAGGCAAAACTGCTCCAGCTCTTTCAAGTTGGATGGGTTCCGCTGGTGTACATCAATATTTAAGTCATACTACAGATTCTCAATTGGATTGAGGTCTGGGCTTTGACTAGGCCATTCCAAGACATTTAAATGTTTCCCCTTCAACCACTCAAGCGTTGCTTTAGCAGTATGCTTAGGGTCATAGTCCTGCTGGAAGGTGATCCTCCGTCCCAGTCTCAAATCTCTGGAAGACTGAAACAGGTTTCCCTCAAGAATTRCCCTGTATTTAGCGCCATCCAGCATTCCTTCAATTCTGATCAGTTTCCCAGTCCATGCTGATGAAAAACATCCCCACAGCCTGATGCTGCCACTACCATGCTTCACTGTGGGGATGGTGTTGTCGGGGTGATGAGAGGTGATGGGTTTGCYCCAGACATAGTGTTTTCCTTGATGGCCAAAAAGCTCAATTTTAGTCTCTTCTGATCAGAGTACCTTCTTCTTTTTTCTGGCCACTCTTCCATAAAGCCCAGCTCTGTGGAGTGTACAGCTTAAAGTGGTCCTATGGATAGATACTCCAATATCCGCTGTGGAGCTTTGCAGCTRCTTCAGGGTTATCTTTTGTCTCTTTGTTGCCTCTCTGATTAATGCCCTCCTTGCCRGGTCCATGAGTTTTGGTGGGCGGCWCTCTCTTGGCAGGTTTTGRGGTGCCGTATTCTTCCATTTTTTAATCATGGATTTAATGGTGCTCCGTGGGAAGTTCAGTTTCGGATAMTTTTTTATAACCCAACCCTGATCTGTACTTCTCCACAACTTTGTCAATGACCTGTTTGGAGAGCTCCTTGGTCTTCATATTGCCGCTTGCTTGGTGGTGCCCCTTGCTTAGTGGTGTTGCAGACTCTGAGGACAGGTTAATATCGACTGAGATCATGTGACACTTAGATTGTATAAAGGTGGACTTTATTCAACTAATTATGTGACTTCTGAAGGTAATCGGTTGCACCAGATCTTATTTAATGGCTTCATAGCAAAGGGGGTGAATACATATGCATGCACCACTTTTCCGTTGTTTTTGAATTTTTGAAAAAAATGATTTTTTTCCATTTCACTTCACCAATTTGGACTATTTTGTGTATGTCCATTACATGAAATCAAAATCAAAAATCCATTTAAATTACAGGTTGTAATGCAACAAAATAGGAAAAACGCTAAGGGGGATGAATACTTTTGCAAGGCACTGTATATAATGTTTCATGAATTAAAAAATGCATAAATTGGGCCTCCCGGGTGGCGCAGTGGTCTAAGGCACTGCAGTGCTAGCGAGAACCCAGAGAGTCTGGGTTCGAGCCCAGGCTCTGTCTGGCCTAGTGTCGTCCGGGTGCGACCGGGAGGTCCATGGGGCAACCGGGAGGTCTATGGGGTGACGCACAATTGGCCTACCATCGTCCGGGTTAGGGAGGGTTATCCTTGGCCGGTAGGGATATCCTTGTCTAATCGTGCACTAGCGASTCCTGTGGCGGGCTGGGCGCAGTGCACGCTGACCAGGTGTTTTCTCCGACACATTGGTGCGGCTGACTTCCGGGTTGGATGCGCGCTGTTTTAAGAAGCAGTGCGGCTTGGTTGGGTTGTGTTTCGGAGGACGCATGGCTCTCGACCTTCATCTCTCCCGAGCCCGTACGGGAGTTGTAGCGATGAGACAAGACAGTAACTGCTAACAATTGTATACCACGAAATTGGGGAGAAAAAGGGAGCGATTTATAGCCAGTAATCTAAAATAATTCATAGATTTTAAACAAAAAACAGTTCCAAACAAGTTCAGGAAGCCAAGCTAGAGCTCTGTGAGACGTTCACAGTGTTGGGGGCATACATTATAGAGAGAGAGACGTTTAGAAAATATGCTCATTTTCATTAACACTGAAAATGCAAATATATATTTTACCATTATAAGGTGAAATCTTATAGTTAGTAATTTTATAATTTGATTATACTATATTTAAAAAGCATGTAAGTAAATTCAAGCCTTATTCATATAGTTTTGTTGAATAGGAAATACGTCCACAAAATATTTCATATTTTCAATGTGTACTTGAGCTTGTGTGAGCTCACCCCATTATCCCATTTCATGTTATAATACACAAAAACACGGAGTGATACACAATAACTCTTTAGAYCCCATAGCCGCAGTCAACGGCCTTTCTTTAAATTATTATAGCGGCCACGAACAGGCTTGTTTTTCTAACAATAATATAAAATTACCTTGCTAACAACCTGTTGCCATATTCGCGTTGCTGTTGTCATTAACCGGGAACAGGTTATGCTGTCATTTGACTTTTCAACAACAACAAAAAATACTTCATTACTCAAAATGATGGTGCCGAAACAGACACAACTTTCTACTGTGAAAGAGGCTGTATCTACAGCATGTTGGTTGGTGATACGGATTCGGGCACGTCCTTGCACTTTGAAAAGGGATAATGTTGAGGTGAGTGAAATAAGTAAACAGCAGATATATGTTTGGTGTTGTCGATGTTTGATGCTGTGAAACTTGGGCAATAACGTTATTCCTGAGATTAGTAAATCATGTCATGATAACTTGGTTGGTACAGGCGAGCAAATCAGCGGTGGAGCTTGAATGATTGCTTTCTGTCTCATGGAAATAACATTAGTTGCATTGTTTATCTATATATAGTCAGCTAACTAGTTGGTTGTTTTGTCTTGTTTTCCACTGATGTAATTCATATGGAAACGGCCCAAGCTGCTTGCTATAGCTAGTTAGCTAACTACTATAGTTAGTCTGCCAGGCAAGAAAATGTATGGCTGCGCTTACGAAGCATCAACCTCAGCTGTCACTTTCACTACCTAGCCATACAGACAACCAGCTAACTAGCCACAAAATGAAAGCTAGAGTAATTCGTTTTCATCTGTTGGGCTTAGGTTATGGTTTGTCATGTTTGCTAGGTGCAGATATTCATAGGCTATACATTGCRTCATTGTCCTATTATTTTACAGCTTAACTGTCGTGTTAGGGTAGTAGGTGTCCGTGCAGTGGGTCTCATATGATGAGTTGGATATTTGTGACCGGATTCAGGAAACTAGGCGTATGTCGCAAGTCACGACTTCACAGGAGAGCCGTTTGCACGTAATTTTTTTATTTTTATCAACATGCTTTTTTTTGTTGCAGAAATGCCTTCTCAAACATGTGAACTTTCATGTGCCTTATTATCAAACATGTATGCCACCTGTAAATATTAATACAATTGTTACATTTCGAGCCTAGTTGGTTTATTCACAGAAAAAGTTAGCAACCTTCCCACTAGCCATGATTGGCTGAGATAATGAGTGGGCTGGATATGCCCGAGTGATGAGTTTYGATTGGTCTGCGGTGTAGCATCTTGTGTCTATAAAATGAGCTGCTTGTAAGGCATAGATAATCCTTTCTACTGCAGTTTTTTCGAAAGATATAACATTAGCCATGGAGAACTGCAAATATGTTGCTACTGCGCTCAATAACATTGCTGCCCTGAATTGATCAGGCGCTATCGACAAAGGTCAGTGGGAAAAAGTTGTGATGGACTACTTTCTYGAGGACGATCGTGCCATGCTGACTCTCTGACTCTGAAAATGAATCAGACGATGAGGAAATCCCTGATTTAGGTAAAAACATTTCATTTCCATCGAAGAAGACATTGTAGAGTCTTCTGATGACAGTGATGGAGAAGAAAGTGTAACYATCGTCTAATGGAGGAGACCAAAACGCAGCGTGGTAAGTGTTCATATTATCATTTAATTCAAACTGAACACTAAACAAAATAACAACGAGGAAGAACGAAAACAAAACAGTTATGTCAGGTAATACACACAAAACAGAAAACAACTACCCACAACACACAGGTGGAAAAAGGCTACCTAAGTATGGTTCTCAATCAGAGACAACGATAGACAGCTGCCTCTGATTGAGAACCACCCCCGGCCAAACACACAGAAAAGAAAACATAGAACACCAGACATAAACTTCCGGCGCCGAAAAGAGATGGCCGCCTCGCCTCGCGTTCCTTGGAAAATATGCAGTATTTTGTTTTTTTACGTGTTATTTCTTACATCGGTACCCCAGGTAATCTTAGGTTTCATTACAATCAGGCGCCACACCGCGTTTAGTAGTGTGTCAAGAACATTGCACTCATGCTGGTTTCTTCACGATCAACAGTTTCCCATGTGTATTCAAGAATGGTCCACCACCCAAAGGACATCCAGCCAACTTGACCACAACTGTGGGAAGCATTGGAGTCAGCATGGCCAGCATCCCTGGGGAACTCTTTTGACACCTTGTAGTCCATGCCCGAAAAGAATTGAGGCTGTTCTGAGGCAAAAGGGAGTGCAACTAAGTAATATTAGGAGGTGTTCCTAATGTTTTCTACACTGAGTGTATTACTGAACTTTTACTGTAAATGTATAGCTATTGCGGTTTTTATATTAATTTTGTCTCTGTAGACCCCATAGAATTCTAGAATGCTGCTGTAGGATTATTGAGAATTTTCAAGATAAAACTAATTTTCTCACCACTATTTCAAACAAACAAACATAGCTCAAAAACAAAGACAAATGACAATTTCAAGTTAACGTAACTTTAAAGCACAACCTCTTTCTTTAATATGATACCACATTCATCGTCAATAGGAATAACACAAATGTTGTCTTCCATGTGCTGTAAATACACTCACTATCGAAAAGCATTAACACAACAAAAAACCAGAGAGTAATTTAATTGTAGTAAATTTGAATAAAATTACTCACTCATCTTATACTTATAAATAATATTTACATATTAAAATAAATACATTTATACAATCGTGACAGAGGACAATATTCCAGAAAGTATTTCAAAAACCCAACACAAACGTAGCGTTATTTGATTGACAACGATTCTTACTTGGGTCTGTATACAATGTAAAAATGCATATAGAGACTATATCTGTATAGACTATAACTATATAGAGACTATATCAAAAAGTAGGCAACCTCTCTCAATAAGATTTAGCACACAGACCAGGCTTACACACAATGTACAAAAAGTAGCGTACACTGACAATAATTCAGTGAATGCATCAAGTATTAAAAAGAGAGAAGACATACAAACACAACTGTTCAGAGACATAACATTTTTGTGTAGGACAAATTCATATTTCACACTGCTCATTTAGTGTTTGCATTTAGTCTACAACATGTCATGGAACTTCTGGAGACAAGGCCCCATCCTGCAAAGTGGCACAGAACCTACGTCGAGCACCCAAAGGAGTCCCACTCCGGATGCAACACCACACAAATCGAGTTACTCCGTCCACACCCTGGTTTGTAGGACCCGGTGCGAGAAACAGTCACTAAATCGGCAAACCCAGAAGATGAGGCAGACACAAGCAGTACTAGAGATGGTGGTTTATAAATAAAAAAAATAGATATATTTCAAAATACAAAGAAAATCCACAAAGTGGTAAAAACAGCAAGGGAAAAACAAACCTCAAAAGACTAATACAAAATACCAAAAGCAACAAAACCAGAGAACCTCTGCGGAAATCCAACAAGAGAAAAATATATGTTCACAACAAGGCTTGGGCTGGGGCTGGGTGCTAACATACAACACTGAGCAAGAACTGAGGAACACACAGGGATTAAATACTAACAAGGGAACGACATAACAGGTGCAAACAATAATTAGAGCAAGGGAAAACAAAAGGTAAAAAAAGGTGCAATGGGGACATCTAGTGACAAAAAACCAGAAAGTCCTGGCCAAAACCTGACACTGCGTGCCACACTCCCCTTCCTTGCCACTATAGCCCATATCACAAAGTGAATGAACCGCTGCATTTTGAATGCCTTCAGGGGACCACGCGCCTGCCGGGTTTCTGGGAACGGAGGGGCCTTTGCAGGGGTCCCCCCACACAATGATACAGCATTGATGATGGCATAGTTTGAGCATCCCCCAAAACACATACTTCCACCTATTTTCTGCCTGAGCGTTCCACAATTGTAATAGCTCCTCAATTGGGCAAAATGGTCAACCCCTCCAATTTTTCTGTTGCAATCTATTACAAGCTCTGGAAACGATAAATTCCTACCACTTACAACAACTCCATAACCCTGCCACACTTTCACCATTTAGGCCCAGCGCTGTGTGGTAGCAGGGCAGAATGGTGGGAACTTGGGGCAGACATACTCGGGTGTGCTTTCTCCCTCTGCCTCCTTCTCCCTCTGCCTCCTCCTCTCCCTCTGGCTTCGTCCTCCGCTCTGCTTCATCTCTCATCTCCTTCTGGCGTTATTACTCTCCTCTCTCCTCCTCTCTCGCCTTGTTACTCTCCTCTTCCACCTCCTCGATTCATCTCTCCTCTTCTTCTCTTCCTCCACTCTCTCCCTCACTCCACTCTCCTCCTTGCTCCAAATCTCTCTATCTATCATCATAACTCATCTTCCTCCCTTCTTTTCATTGCTGACTAGCCCTGACTCTCAACATCACTTCCCTCACTTTCAACTGACCTAGAAGAACAGAGGGAGAGAGAGGAGCAACAAATAGGATACAGCTGTGGTCAGGAACATAATCTCCTCTCAAACTCTTTCTCTTCCTTCCTCTCTTTTTCTCAACCATACACATACTCTCTTCCTAATGATAATAGTGTGATACAGTACACACCTCAATTCCCACACTGCCTTCTCCAAGCAACCTCTTGCTTTTAATTCAGCCTGACAAGACCTAACTACAGACGTGTCACTAATGTTAAATTGTTTTAATCTACATTATGGGAATAAATTTTGATGTAAACAAATTGTCGCACTCACACCACCTGGATTTCGCGCTCATATGTAGCACCAAACTAAAAAAAACTAATAATTTACCAAAATCTAAAAAAAGATAAGGACCTACACACAATAGCACTATTTAGGCATTTAATGGGTAGAACATGATAAGGCAAACCTCTCGCAACAAATCCAAAAAAAAAAATCGCTCAAAAAAAACATTGAATCTTCTCTCAAAATTCAAATTCCTCTTCTCCATTTAGTATAATTTCTCTCTATCAAAATCAAAATCAAAACAAATAAAAAAAAATCCAAAAACAAAAAATAACCTCCCTACCAAAAAAAAATATCAACACCCCTCACCCCCAAAATAAAAACCCTACCACACAACACCCTCGCCAATAATTAAATCAACCTATGGTTTTATCAAGTATCTGCTAAAGGAACCATGGCTCTTAAATGGTCAGAGAAAGATGGCACCAAAAATAATAAAAAAAAGGAGGGAATGTTATATAACTGTTGACGAATTGTTTCCTTTAAACATTGAGAGTAAAAACGCTACACATCCGGTATATCATACACTTGCATTTTTGAGGAACAATGGGAAATAATTCTCCCTGTGAAAGTTGATAAACTTTTGAGAAAAGGGTCTGAGTGTTTTGCACATTAGAGTGTCTAGTTTGAGAAAAGACACTCACAAGTCCTCAACTTGCAGATTCATTAAATAGTACCGCAAACACCAGTCTCAACAGTGAAGTGAAAGACGACTCCGGGATGCTGGTCTTACTGGCACAGTTCCTCTGTCCAGTGTATGTGTTTTCTTGCCCATCTTAATCTATTTTTTACCTAGTCTCATGTGAGATATGGTTTTTCTTTGCACTCTGCCAAGAAGGCCAGCATCCCGGAGTTGCCCTCTTCACTGTTGACGTTAGACTGGTGTTTTTGCCGGATGACTATTTCATATGACACGCTAGAGACAGTTAGCACTTGTGACAGCGTCTGTTTCTCAAAACTAGACACTAATATACTATTGTCCTCTTGCTCAGTTGTGCACCAGGCCTCCCACTCATCGTTCTATTCTGGTTAGAACCGGTTTGCGCTGTTCTGTGAAGGGAGTAGTACCAGATCTTCAATTGCTTGGCAATTTCTCGCATGGAATAGCCTTCATTTCTCAGAACAAGAAGAGACTGAAGAGTTTCAGAAGACAGGGCTTTGTTTTCTGGCCATTTTGAGCCTGAAATTGAACCCACAAATGCTGATGCTCTAGATACTCAACTAGTCTAAGAAGGCCAGTTTTATTGCTCTCTTTAATCAGGACAAACGTTGTTCAGCTGTGCTAACACAAGGAAAGTAGGCTTTTAAATAATTGATCGTTAGTACTTTTAAAATGATAAAGACAATTGAGATCTGCTGGAACAGGATATGGTAGTGCCATGGTATACACAGAGAGTAGTGGGAGCTGATAATGGGGACTCCTGTAACGCCGTTGAATGTAGACAGTCGCCCTCCTGTCCGGAGCAGCCAGAGTCGCCCCTTCGGGTGAGTACAGGCTCGCTCCGAGCAGGGTGGAACCGCAGCCAGAAGTACCGCACCCTTGGATATTTAAGGGAAAGGCTGTCCGGAGCAGCCAGAGCTCCCGCTCCGGTGTCTTTCCTTCGCTCACGGCAGTCTTGGGAGACTGCCGAAGCATCGTCCCTCATAATATGGAGAGCCTGGATTAAGTGTCTCACATGCCATAGGAGTACTCAGTTCCAGGGGGGATCTGGCAGCAATGGGATCCGCCGCCTTCATAGCAGGCCGCTACCTTTAAAAGGGGGTTTGCCAATGAGTCTAGAGTGGAGTCGGGGTTCCAGTCCCAGTGCCGGTGAGCCATCCGCCATGACGTGCCCTGTTAATGATTACGGCTTCGGTGTCAAGGCACATGGTTTCCATGGAAATTCATTGCTGGTAGTGGATGATCGACACTGGCATACACAGACCCTCCCGGTATAGGTTTTAGGTTTGCGCCGGAGTCCGACCTTTAGGGGGTTTCCGTTTCGTTCTCCTCCGCGCGTATGTTAGTTGCTTATGTTGTAATGTGGATTTACAGATCTTGATATTTAATAGGATGATTTCACCCTATTCGAACACTCTCTACACTACGCTGCGTTATTATGGTCGCCAGGCGGGAGTATAGGCTAGACGACTTGTTACAACGTGGCAACACTTTCTTTCTACCATCACTGTCATCAGAAGACTCCTTACAATGTCTTCTTCGATGGAAAATGGAAAATGTTTTTTAACCTAAATCAGGGGATTTCCTCATCGTCTGATTTCATTTTCAGAGTCAGAGAGTCAGCATGGCTCACGATCGTCCTCGTCAAGAAAGTATCCATCACAACTTTTTTTCCACTGACCTTTGTCGATTAGCGCTGACTCAATTTCAGGGCAGCAATTGTATTGAGCGGGCAGCTTACGCAACAGTATTGATAGCAGTCGGTCTCCATGGCTAAGGTTATCAGAAAAGTCGTTCTCACTCGAAGAAAAGAGACCTGCGAGTTAGAAAGCGGTTTGATGCTCAGTGCGCTACGGAACAGTCAAGACATTCATGGGCTTTAATTAGACACATCGATGGACAAGCGCTGCGCAGACCACACTCTAACTGGTCATTCACAGGACCCTCGGAGGCGATATTTTCCAGTCCCACCCAATTAGTCTCGCCAATCATTTGGCTACGGGTAGTGGCAAGAGGTGGGCTCAGAATTCTTCTTTCTGTGAATAAACGCGCAACTAGGCCGGCGAAATGTAACAATTGTATTGGAATCGCATGTAGCAAGGCGTCGTGCGATAGCGATGTGTGTGAGGTAGACTAGGCACCAATGAATTGAGGTCTCACATGTTCTCGCGAGGCGATTGTCAAGAGCGGCTAACAAAAAAACAGGCAAGAGATGGTTTAGGATAAGGAGAAATAAAAGGATAAGGGTACTGTTGGCGAAGCGGCGGGTTGGTCCTGTAAGATCGTCAGGGGGAACTTTGCGACATACGCCTAGTTTCCTGAATCCGGTTTCACCAACATATCAACTTCATCATATGAGAACCCGCATCCTGCATGGGACACCTACTACCCCACTAACGACAGTTAAGGCCTGTAGAATAATCAGGACAATGAAGCATGTGTAGCCCTAATGAATATCTGCACTAGCAAACATGACAACCATAACCTAAGCCAACAGATGAAAACGAATTACTCTAGTTTCAATTTTTTTGTGGCTAGTTAGAGCTGGTTGTCCTGTACTTTAGGCTAGTGAATTAGCTGCGAACGCCTCTGAGGTTGTATGCCTGTCGTAAACCGCAGCCGAGAGTTTACATATTTATTGACTGGCAGAAACCTAGCTACTAGATAGTTTAGCTAACTAAGCTATAGCAAGCAGCATTGGGCCGTTTCCATAACATGATTACATAGTGGAAAACAAGACAACAACCAACTAGTTTAGCTTGACTATATATGATATAACAATGCCAACTAATGTTAATATTTTCATGAAGACAGAAAGCAAATCATTCAAGCTCCACACCGTGTGTATCTTGACTCGGGCCTGTAATCTTCTCTCAACAACAATCAACCCATAATTAAGTGCGTCTGGCTAGCGGTGTTAAGGCCGGAGTTTGTGTTCAGAAGCAGTGCGTGGGCTTTTGTGGGTTTCAGAAGGAAGACGCACGGCTCTTCAGAGAACTTGACCGCGCTCTCCAGAGGTTTTAGGTACGGGAGTTGCAGCGATGGGACAGGACGTGTAACTCCTTACCAATTGGGGAGGAAAAACAATAATCAAATTAAAAGTAACATAGAGCTATTGTGCTCAATTTGGATCAGAATGCAGAATATTTGATTATATAATTCTTGTACAGCTTACATTCTAACATGTTTTTTTCAACCATTTCACTAAAAAAAAAAAGTATGTACAATAACAGCATCATTCTACCTGTAATGGTAGTTTAGAGGGCTGTACATTTGGGTTGGTTTTTTATATGCCTTCAGGCCCATTGTATGTCCATATCAGGTTCCCAAATTTGGTCCTGGGGAGCCCTCTTCTGGGTGCACATTAGTTTTATTTGCCCTAAAACTGAGCACATCCGGAATTCAAATATCAAGCTTGTGATGGAGTTGGATTTTTTAATCAGCTGTCTAGTACTAGGGCAAAAAACAAAACTGTACCCAGAGGGGGCCCTAGGACCCAAGTTTGGAAACCGTTCGTAATGATTCTGGTTGTCGGCCAACCAGGCCTACATTCCAGGAAATGATGTAATTCTTCGTATGCAGGACGGTTCTATTTCCCATCAGAGAGGAAGTACATAATGGCACTGACAAGGGGAAGTTGTCAACGCCACAATAAAACAGAGTCATGCGATGTGATCGATCGGCAGTCCAATTGATAGTGATGATGGTCAGGCCAATAAAAGAAGATGTCTGGGCCCAGTTGGCCAAACTGCTTCTCATCCAACAAGCATAGCGTTGAATCCCGCGGGTGGGGTTGATCAGAGCCAATGAGGTGTGTAAATTGTGCGTGTGCAGGCATTGCAGGCGTGTAGAAGAATCCATCCTCAAGAGAGACCTTTGACCAGTCTCACTCTCAGAAGCTCATTGTTCACGTCACAAAGCCTGTGATGCTCCACCCCGGTCTAGTTATCCCATGTAACGCTGCAGGGAGGAGAAGGAAGGAAGAAGGGAAGGAAGAAGAGGAAAGGATGAATGAGAGATAAATACGTATGCAGTAATGAAACTACAGTATGTACAGTTATAAACACAAGCACCAGCCTGGGCATCTCTCTCATAGTGTGCTACCAGTATGGGCCCCCGGACCTTAGGACTTCTAACAACTGAATCCGGGCTCAAAGTATATAGCACAGCAGGTTAAAGGGTCAGGGTACAGCAGAGGTGGCATTGACTGCGAACGCGAACCCGCCTTTATCCACTATCCACTCTCCTGGCATCCCTGCCTGCCCTGGATGAGAATAAAAGTTGTCTGTCTGCGTTGTGGATCTCACATGTTCTTCACCCATTCATGATATCGCATTACTATTGTCTCATCATCACTGCACTCCCCCAACGGGCTCGGAAGGCGAAGGTCGAGTCATGCGCCCGAAACATACCCGCCAAACCACGCGCCTTAACAACCCACCGCTTAATTCCGAGCCCCCCAGCTGGCACCAATGGTGTCAGAGGAAACACTGGGAGTTCCAAGAACAACAAACTGACGACCAAAGTCATCCTTGCAAGGCGCTGGCCTGCCACATAGGAGTTGTAGAGATGAATGAGCCAAGTAAAGCCCCCTCCCGATCCAAACCCTTCCTAACCCGGACGATGCTGGCCATTGTCGCCGCCTATGGATCCGGTCACGGCCTGTTGTGACACAGCCTGGGATCGACTGGGTCTGTTAAGATGAGGCTGCAAGCAATGCGATGTAGTTGGCCCCTAACTGGCGCGCGACTCGGGAGGGCCTGATTCTCCAATTCTACTAGAAGAGCATGGGAAATGGGTATGTTTTTTTAAAATTATTATTTCTTCATCTCATCTTTCCCAGCGCTCTGCTTTTTTCAGACGACGGCTTCTGTGACAAGGCTAATTGTGTTAGATTGGGCACAGTCGCCTGGCAATCTGGTTTGGACCCCAGCTCTGTTTCATAATAATATCGGGCACTGATATGGAATGTGGATAATGGAAAGGCATAATGGTCCAAATCAAGTAAGTGACGTGAGGAGTTGGCAAAAAGCCTTTTTCCAATAATTGTTATGCCCTCAGAGACTTAGAAAATGTATAGATGATCTCACCAGGCGAGCAAATCAGCGGTGGAGCTTGAATGATTGCTTTCTGTCTCATGGAAATAACATTAGTTGCATTGTTTATCTATATAGTCAGCTAAATAGTTGGTTGTTTTGTTTGTTTTCCACTGATGTAATTCATATGGAAACGCCCCAAGCTGCTTGCTATAGCTAGTTAGCTAACTACTATAGTTAGTCTGCCAGGCAAGAAATGTATGGCTGCGCTTACGAAGCATCAACCTCAGCTGTCACTTTCACTACCTACCAATACAGACCCAAACCAGCTAAACTAGCCAAAAAATGAAAGCTAGAGTAATTCGTTTTCATCTGTTGGGCTTAGGTTATGGTTTGTCATGTTTGCTAGGTGCAGATATTCATAGGCTATACATTGCTTCATTGTCTATTATTTTACAGCTTAACTGTCGTGTTAGGGTAGTAGGTGTCCATGCAGTGGTCTCATATGATGAGTTGGATATTTGTGACCGGGATTCAGGAAACTAGGCGTATGTCGCAAGTCACGACTTCACAGGAGAGCCGTTTGCACGTAATTTTTTTATTTTATTCAACATGCTTTTTTTTGTTGCAGAAATGCCTTCTCAAACATGTGAACTTTCATGTGCCTTATTATCAAACATGTTGCACCTGTAAATATTAATACAATTGTTACATTTCGAGCCTAGTTGGTTTATTCACAGAAAAAGTTAGCAACCTTCCCACTAGCCATGATTGGCTGAGATAATGAGTGGGCTGGATATGCCCGGTGATGAGTTTAGATTGGTCTGCGGTGTAGCATCTTGTGTCTATAAAATGAGCTGCTTGTAAGCATAGATAATCCTTTCTACTGCAGTTTTTTCGAAAGATATAACATTAGCCATGGAGAACTGCAAATATGTTGCTACTGCGCTCAATAACATTGCTGCCCTGAATTGATCAGGCGCTATCGACAAAGGTCAGTGGGAAAAGTTGTGATGGACTACTTTCTGGAGACGATCGTGCCATGCTGGACTCTCTGACTCTGAAAATGAATCAGACGATGAGGAATCCCTGATTTAGGTAAAAACATTTCATTTCCATCGAAGAAGACATTGTAGAGTCTTCTGATGACAGTGATGGAGAAGAAGTGTAACAATCGTCTAATGGAGGAGACCAAAACGCAGCGTGGTAAGTGTTCATATTATCATTTAATTCAAACTGAACACTAAACAAAATAACAACGAGGAAGAACGAAAACGAAACCCTAAAGGTGCGGACTCCGGCCGCAAAACCTAAACCTATAGGGGAGGGTCTGGGTGGGCATCTATCCGCGTGGCGGCTCTGGCACGGGACGTGGACCCCGCTCCACCTTAGTCTTGGCCCACTTAGGTGGCGCCTCTGAGGCGGGACCCTTGCTGCCGACCCCGGACTGGGACCCTTGCAGTGGGCCCCGGACAGGAGGGCGACTCTGGCAGCTCCGGACAGGAGGGCGACTCTGGCTGCCGGACAGGAGGCGACTCTGGCTGCGCGCGGACAGGAGGGCGATCTGGCTGCTCCGGAAGGAGGGCGACTGTCTACATCAGTGTACAGAGGCCCATTATCAGCTCCCATCACTCCTGTGTTCAAATGGCACATTGTGTTAGCTAATCCAAGTTTATCATTTTAAAAGGCTAATCGATCATTATAAAAGCTTTTGCAATTGTGTTAGCAAGCTGAAAACTGTTGTCCTGATTAAAGAAGCAATAAAACTGGCCTTCTTAGACTAGTTGAGTATCTAGAGCATCAGCATTTGTGGGTTCAATTCA